>NC_068399.1:17631840-17809340 GCF_023724105.1 Carassius gibelio
AGGGTCGTCTTCCTGCAACAAACTCCAGGCTCGGCTTCCGTATGCGGCTCTGCCAGGACACGTCCTCGGATTGTTCTTGAGCACCAAACCCCCCCTCTCTCGGCTTGCAGAGGGTCCTCTGAAGGGTGTGCTTCTCTAACTCCATCCTGTTTCTCTCTGCAGGAGCATTGTGTGGGGTGTTTGGTAAAAAAACATCATCTGTATCATCCATTCCATTGTTCTCAAACACAGGCTTTCTGGAGGGCTGTGTGACAGCCAACAGGCCTGCGAACCTCGGGTTTCGCAGAGTCTCGGAGTGGGCGTAACGTAAAGTTAGTTTGTTCATATGAAAACGGTTGACTGTAGGGGCCGAGGGGAGAGTGAAAGAATTGGACCCCCAGCATAAAGCCGGGCTTTTAGAGGTGTAACGACAGCTTCCATAGCCTCTGTGAAATCGAGATGGATCGGTACTTGACCACTGAGATCGATCAACCATCCGTGACAACCTTGTGGATTCATGATTGATGGAGATCGTCCGCTGCAAAGTATAGTTCATGTTATTATCTCAAATGAATTATGTTAGTGATATTAAATGACCATAACCATGGAAATAAACGAATGCTTTCTTCCATTTCTGACGCAAACCTATCAAATCGCTTCAGAAGATGCAAAAATCGTACAAACTACTTTTATTATTACTTTTAAGGTGTTTTTTGTCCGTTTTTGGAACTGGAAAGCTTTACCATTCACTTTCATTGTATGGCAACAGAATTTTTGATTTTGGGTGTACTATCCCCTTTAAAAACAACTTTTATCCTAATGGAAAATTGTCCTTACCTTCAGGTGCAGACTTCCTAACGATGAACTATTTGAAATATGACAGCTGGACAGACTGTCTGAGAGAGATGACTCTGCAACGCCCAAAATAACACACAATTGGACCACATACAATACAACACAATGGAAAACATATTCTTCATGATCACTTACAAATCCTACTAAATACATCTGAATGAGTGAGTTCTGATAAAATAAGGTAGGGTTCACCTTTCTCAACTAGCAAAAAAAGTACCAAAAGTGTTTATTTGCAGTATTGTTATTACATTTGTTAAATGTATTAAATAGTTATTACATTATAATAATTTATTTAATTATATCTATATATATTTTGTCATAGCTGTATATGGACTTCAGCTATTATTTTTAAATATGTAAATATTCAGTACAAGAATATAAGTCATAGCTATAATCAGGTATAATCAATCAGTGGTATACATCAAAGTCACTTTGATAGCACACTGATACCATGATAGATCCAAAGTAATTGTTGTAATAGTTTTTTTTAATGAATGTTTAAAATGTTGTATGTAAGAATGTTTTTGAATATTTTAATAAAATATAAAATAACCAAAGGATAGGGTTAAGAGAACAAAGGACCATTGCAAGCTGACCATAAACATTTGTCTGACATCCCTTATTTTTTCCTTTAATGTAAAAATGTATACACCTGTATTATATTCCAAACCAAAACACTGCTTATTTTGAAATATTTTATTTTATTTCATGTAGTTTCATCCCACATACCTGGCGGTTTTGGTTTCTTTCTTTTCCGTGAGAGAGTGAGCTGAACTTGTTGCTGTAGTCGGATGAGCCGGTGTGCGTCCGCGAGAGCGAGTTTGTCCTTCTCCGGTAAAGCTAAAGAAGAGTCTTCCGAGCGAAAAGCGCCGTGAACGGGCAACACAGAGCGCATGAAGTCTGCCTCCTCCGCCATCGGGACGGGTGTGATGAAGCGTCAGGTGTTTGAGTCTCTGTTGGGCGTGTGGTAGCAGCGCTGAGCTTGTTCTTTGTGTTCAGGGTGTGGTTTACACATGCGTCATTTCACACACATCGTGTTTTTGCATAATTCACCGGCTGCGCTCGTGGAGGTGGACAGACGCTTTGTGGACTGGACTCAGCTAAAGCTGGGGAATGGTTGGCACTTTGCATTGAAGTGTGGACTCAGCATTGCTCATTTTAGCGCAGTAACAATAAACTTTCGGACTCCCCATGACCTTGAAGTCCCGCCCACAATAGCGACGTCATAATCGAAAGTTTGTATAGGTGAAATACTGCGATGGTAACTATTTCTGCCAACATACAACATTTATTATTTAGTTTTATTTATACAATCCACTGTTTTATATTCCCTATCACACAACCAAGAGTGCTGTTGTACTGAATATTTTTTTATAGATTAGCTGTTCTCAACCAGGGGCCCACTAGGAGGCCTGAAAAATTATAAAAAAAAAATAAAATAAAAAAAAGCTACAACAACCACATTTCTTATTTTAATTAACTTTTAATTAACCTCTAGAACTCTTTAACTAAAGTGTTTGAACAAACTTTGAGTTTGGCTTGAGAAGCCTAACCTGACAGTTTAAGGCAATTGTAAAAGCTTGAAGTTTGAAAATTTAGACAGATAAATAGATAGATAGATAGACAAACAGACAGACAGACAGACAGACAGATTAGATTAGATTATAGATTACTTTTTGTTTGTTTGTTTGTGTATTTTATTTATGTGTTTATTTATTGTTTTTGTAATTTTTTCATTTAGTATCACTTTAATTCGTTTTAGCCTACTGGAAAACATTGAGTGATGCCCAATAGATTATTACGATAATGGATCATTTAACACAAATACAAAGGTACTCAACCAACAGAGGGCGATATTGTAATATGCTTGTTTTATAAAGTACCACAAAATAGGTTCTGCTGTATTTGAAAATGTGGCATTTGGAAAGCTTAATTTGCTTTTCTCACAATCGTGAACAAATACATATTTATACTAATTATTGTGAAACAGAAATGAACTGGAATTCATTGATAATCTGATTATATTTGTATCTTATTTGTAAATTCGCAAGAAAAATCTTTGCGTAGCCTATTGATTTATTTATTTGTTATTTTTTTGCCGGTGAATCACAACATTTAAAAGACGGGTTACATCCCTGCACAAAACTCTCAAACAAATAAGGTTCCTTGAGGCGAAACATTGAGAGGTCTCGATTGGCTGAGTGTGATCAGCTGAAGCAGTGCGTCAGTGTACTCTGGAGCAGCTACACTCTCACACAGACACAGCAGCCAGCGCTCTTCAAACCAAATTATACCTAACGTACATAGGCTGCTTTCCGAAGCTCACCGCACTAAATTTAAGATATTAGCTTTCATTAAAACGGCGCTTTAAAGTCATTTGCCTGAGGCCGCTGGATATGGGGCTCGTTGGGTCTGTATAACAGACGCGGACAAAGCGGATCAGCTCGTGCCGAGATGAGTGCCACTATGAGCGGCTCTGGGTCAGCGCCCTGCCGCTTCGCACATTACTTTGTTATATGTGGAATAGACAACGAAACGGGTCTGGAGCCCGATGCTTTGGCAGGTAAGATTGAGTTATTGTGTGTTATATATTGTAGCGTGATTGTAAACGCACTACATCGGGTATAATAAACACGAGCTAGCGTGCACTGATTTCTTAGAAACGATGCCGCTTGAACAGCATTATTCTTCTGACATTCCACGGACATTCAAATCAAATTAATATTCTTGGTTGGGAATAGTAGTCTCCAATTTGACAAGAGACCCTGAGAAATTAGAGAATTGCACTGATTTTTGAGACATTGCACAATATTTGCTACAAAACACAGATATCAGTGAATTGTATTTGATTAATGTTTAAAGTGTTCATGTTTTCACCTATGGTTGTGCTCAATCTTCAGTTTTCTTACAAAATGTGTTTTGCATACTGCTCAATTCACCAAAATGTACAAAAAATAACGTGGCAAACGTGCCTCATAAAACTGAGTTATAACATTAAATCCAATGTATTAAGACTACAAGACAGTTTCATATTCATTTTCACCATTTTCAGTCAGGTCATATAGCAATTGAGAAAATAAACATATTTTTGCAGATAACACATTTATTAAATGCAGTAGCCATTTTGTTTTTCTGATATTGATGATTACTCTATACTAGGAAATTGTCTTTGTGATGAGGAAAAGTATCTAAAATCTCAAATATTACCTTTTATAATTTGTGTGACAGTGCTGACATGATGGTTCTGACAGAAAATATGAGCACAATTACTTACAATCATGAAAAAAATAAAATGTAAACAGACTGTGTAACCTTAATTAAACCCAAAGCACATATAGTATCAAAATATTTTATTAGATGTAGATGTAGAGATGCATGGATAGCTAGATGATATTGATTGCTCATAGATAAATAATTAAGTAAATTAAGTAAAGAACATGAAATCAATTATGTTCCCATTCGCCCACTGTTCTCTGAAACCTGCTGTATCTATTAGACGAGGGATTGGATGAATTTAATGTTTAAAGATGCCTCAAAGCATCAGTAAAAACAATCATCATTATCCTCATATTAATTGCCTGAATATGTTTGGTTGTCTCATAGTGGTCTGGAATCTGATGATACCTGTTTTAATGGGCTGAATTGTATTGTTGGCAACCTGGGGGAACATCTCATAGTGGTCACTGATGGGAGAAAGCTAAATCAGATAGATCTGAGGACTCAAGATGTCAAAAAATGGGAAGAAAGAAGATTATTATAAATCATTATAATTGATTTATTTATTTACTTACACTATTTAAACTTGTGTTTTTGAGAGATGATGGTTGGTTTGAATGATGTTATCATATTGGTCTTATCACAAGCATGCATCTTAAAGGTTATTGAACTTGAAAGGTTTTAAAAGATATCACAAAGTACTGTGGTTCAAAGTGACTTGCATTGAGCAATCAATCAGTGCTGATCATTTTGTTTTCAGTCACTCATACTGTGATTGGTATCAACAGATGTTTCTCCAATGACTTGATCTGCTTGACTTATATCTGATATTATGTATCTGGTGTGGTGAGTTTTTGGCACAGAGAGCCTTGTGTTTGTACTAGTTGTCTCATATGGGTTATGCACGTTTCTTGTAACCTGATTTGAAAGCACAACAAGCTTTTACCAAGAGTGCAAGTGTAACTGTCAGAGAAAACACGGCTTCCAAAAGCAACTGTAACTTGTAATCCCAGTAGCCAGTCTGTGTGCCCTTACCCTGTTTTTCTCCAATCTTTGTCTGGCCTTGTTTTAACAGATGTGTTGATTGCTCTACCTTTTAAAGGCCTGGCACAGTTAAGCAGACTGCTGGGGAACTGTGTGAAGAGCTAAGCTGCGTGTGCGTGATGCTCCCGTGGATTAGATGTGTTGCTTTAAACCGAGAGAGTGCAGAGCGGGCCGTGTGGGATCACATCATAATGATGAACCTGCTTAGAGCTTCTATTTTTGCTTTCAACGCAGAGTTTTTAGAGAGAAGTTTAGTTCTAGTTCTTTTTAGGTTTATACAAGTTTGTAAAAACTATGTGTTGATAGGTTTTTGTTTTTAATTATATTGAAATTGTGGCAGATACAGTACTACTTGATACAATCATACAGTCCCTTAATTATTTGATCGTTTTAGCACTGAATTGACTTTTGAGCATTAAGCAACCACAGCCTTGTCAAGAGCATCTTAACGTCATCGCAACAACACTCAAGAATAATCACAATTATTAATTACAATAATTACAACAAGAAAAATCTGGTTAATGTTTGTACAGGGAAAACAGCCTTTTCTTTCAGCAGATCTGAGATTGGTCTGGCTCCCCAGATAAAGTTCATCACGATTAAACAGTTTGAGCTTGATTAATTTACCACTGTGTGTGTCCAGTGTCCCCAGGGCTTGGATTTTATCAGCTCCCCGGATTGCTCAGATAAGCCATGTGAACTCACACTGAGAGTAGCATTGTGAGATGCTTCATGTGAGATCCATGTACAACATAACCTTTGTTGAAGATTATCCTACTGTTCTTGTCTGATCAATATCGAGTGTTTTGAAAAGCCCCCTCGCCCCACCCCATAGCACCTGTATTCTCTGGTGGCCTAGTTTCTGAAGGTTAGCTTTGGTCGCACCTCCTGTGAGAAGATGAGAACGCTCATTTGTAATTCAAACCACTTGAAGATGGAAAGAGCGAGAGATTGTTTTCCTGATATATTTTTGGCCCTCTTTCCTCGCTACCATTGTTCAAAATGCACATTTCCTGCTGGATACCTCAGCGTGTTTCTGCATGAATAAATGTGCTGCCGACCAATCCCAGAGGAGCCCTGTACTCAAACGACCTATCTCCCCCTTCCCTGGGCTTTTCCGCATAATCATCACTGCTGGTCGCCCTTTCACTGGACTGTTTTTGTGCATTCTGTTTCTGTTTCTTGTTTTTATTTAAGAGGCTGTTTTGACTGTGTCAGGGTTAATTGAAGTGATCTTTCATTACACAAATGAACTGTGGCTCCTCGATTGGTTTCATTTTGAGTTGCCATGCTTCCTTTCCTTGATGGCAGAGGCTTGTTAAATGTTGTGGTTGTGTGGCTTTGTTTTATGTACTTGTGACTTTTTCACAATGTGACTTTGTCAAGCAAGACGACTTTGTCTTTTTGTAGTGGTGTCTGTCTCACAATTTGACTGTCTCACAAGGTGACTTTTTTTTCTTGTAGTTGTATCTTTGTCTCACAAGGTGAGTTTTTTTTCTTCTTGTAGTTGTGTCTTTGTTTCATAATGTGACTCTCACAAGGTGACTATTTTTCTTGTAGTTGTGTCTTTGTCTCACAATGTGAGTTTTTTTTTCTTGTAGTGGTGTCTTTGTCTCATAATGTGACTCACAAGGTGACTATTTTTCTTGTAGTTGTATTTTTGTCTCACAATGTGACTCTCACAAGGTGACTATTTTTCTTGTAGTTGTGTCTTTGTCTCACAATGTGAGCGTCTTGCAAGGTGACTTTATTTCTTGTAATTGTTGCAGTGCAACTTTATCTCCTAATTGTGTTTGGTGACTTTCTCATAATTGTAACTTTATAATTTGTAATTTTATATCTCACAATGCAACTTTACCTATTGTAACTGCAATTTTGACAATTACTTTTTCTTGTAGTTTTGATTGTATCTCACAATGTGGCTTTGTCGCACATGGCAGCTTTATTTCTAGTAATTGCGACATTATATCTCGCAGTGCAACTTTGTTTCGCCTAATTGTGCATGGTGACTATTTCTTGTAATTGCAACTTTGTATATCAAAGTGACTTTGGTTCACAGTGCATCTTTGCATATTATAGTGTGGCTTTATTTCTTATTGTTTATTTCACAATTTAACTTCATATCTCAAAATGCAACTGTCTTATTGTAAACTTCCTCAAAATTACTTCCACAAGTTATTCGGGGTAAACAAGCTGCACGACTGGCCATCTTTCATGTCTTTTTCTCTGTTTATCTTTCATTTCTGTTTATTTTTCAGTCCCATTCTCATTATCCAGTTCTTGGATGTTTTTGGAGGGCTTGTCAAACACTTCTAGGCACATATTCTAGGCCTAAGGGTGTCATGTATGTCTTCTGAGTGGAATAAAAATAAAGACTATAAATAGACCACTTGCGTTTGACCCCCCCGAAAAGAGGATTGCTACATGTCAAATAAATTTTTTTCCCTCTGTGTTTATTGTATTGTGATTGTGAACAATAATACGCAAATGAAATGAAAACATGAAACGCAACATTTTAATCACAGTTGTGCACATGCATACATCTTTACGCTCTAGTGATCTGCACTTTTATCATGATTTCAGTTCCCTACAAAATGTTCCGCACCTACAAGCCATTATCTCATCTTGTGTCTCACTTGATGTGCCATCAATAAAATGTGTTTTCCTGCTTTGGCAGAGGAAGATATTTCAATCTTTGATGTACTAGCCTGTCTCCATTGTTCACACCTCTACCTAAAGAGGGCATTTGTCTCTAGAATTACCTCTTATTTACTGAGGATTTGACACCATGAATGGTCAATAACAGTGAATCGTCGGTATCTGGTCCCCTTGATATGGAGTGGTGCTTTTTGAAACTACTGTCTCCATTTAACTTTTGTTTTGGTCCCTTGTAACAAGTACTTTGGCTAACTAGATGCTGAGGTACATTTTACCCAGCCAGCAGTGTGTCTGCCATTAGTGGCAATGACGTGAGTCATACAAAAACTAAATACATGGATTCAGAGAGGAACACAATACCAAACTATACTTGCACTTCTGAAATCCCTAGTTGCTTTTAATGTTCTGCAGTTTAACATGCATTTCAAATGGTTTCCCAAGTTTTTGTGTAAATTTGAAATAAAATATTAAATGATGCACTGATATTGAAGTCTGATAGTTTGTGTAACTAAATTACCTAAAATCACTATCATAACATCGTAATTTATGTATTAAATTTCATTCATTTCCTAAAGATTTACTGTTTTGTTTTTAATTGAGTTGAATTTATATCCAATATCCATCACTACTGCAATATAAAAGCTCTAATAATGGTCAATAACCTCGGTTTCTGATATATTTATATTTGTTTGTTCTCCACATTAATGTCAGCTTTGTGACACACTGGGTCGTTTTCATTTTTGTAACGATACAAGGCTTCAAACGTACCTGCTGAAGCGGGTGAGGATCGAGGTCTCATAAAATGCATCTAATATTTCAGCCTAGACGAGCCTTACAAAACCTAGGCGTCCAAAGTGGTGCATTGCTACATTGTGGCCACATGACACGTCTCCGTTCATTGTTTCTTAATGACGCTGGCTAGCTCTGCAGAGACACAAGGCAGTAGTGGACAGCTATAAAGAGAGCTGGTTACTAGACCATCTGTCTGTGAGCACCAGTGTGGACATTGGGACAATGGCTATGCTAATGTCGCAACACCTCCTTGGCTCCCCATTGACTTTTTTTCTTTTTTCAGAATAATCCTGAATTGGGGGAAAACAGGTCAAATGCTAATGTTGCATTGCTGAACCTTTCCTTTTCCGTTCCACCCTAGGGTATTTAAACTGTGTTTGGTAACACTTTAGTATAGGGACCAATTCTTACTTTTAGTTGCTTATTAGCATGCCTGTTATTAACATATTGGCTGTCCTTAAATATTTAGCACTTAAAAGCACATATTCTGAATCTGCATGACAATATTCTACATCCCTAGTCTTACCCAATACCTAAACTTAACATCTAGTTTACCAACTATTAATAAGCAGCAAATTATGAGTTTGAGTATTGTCGAGAATTGGAGTCCATGTTTTTTTTTTTTTTATTGTAGTCTACAACCGTTAACCCTGCATTATTTTGAAACTATAGAGTCATGCTTTTACTCTCCCCAGTACATTTTAGGCCGCTTCTGAAGATCAGAGATGTGGGAGGGGGTCTTGTAAACCTGTTAGCATAATCTGCTCAGAGACTCAGTACAACTGTAATCTGCCTTCCTCTGAATTTCAGGTAAAGTTCAATGCTGTGCCACAAACATGCGATTCACATTTTCATAACTTGTAGTTTAATTGTACTGTGAATATGAAAAAACTTAAATATATAAAACATGTTTATTTTTAGTGGTGAAATTAACAATATTTTTAGATGCATTGACATTTCTTTTTACTTTATTTATTTTAGTTTTTTTTGTTTCATTTTTCATTTTGTAAGTTATTTGTTCTTGTTTTGTTAGGGTTTTTTTTTGGTTTATTTGTTAAATGTTCTTTTTATTTAGGTTTTTTTTTTCAATTTGTTTGTTATTTGTGAAATTTACAATATTGTTTAGATGCATTGACTTTTTACCTAAGTTTTTCATTTTGTTTGTAATTTGGTCTTGTTTTTTAAGTTTTATTGTTAGTTTTTGTTTTGTTTTTTTATTTGTTTGTTATTTGTTTTTGTTTAGATTTTAGTTTTTCATTCTTTTTTTTTTCATTTATTTATTGCATTTTGTTTTGTGTTTCCGACTCTCAACTCTCAACATTTTAAAGAGCGTATGTTTTGTTCAACAATGACCCTGTACACAAAGAAATGGCCATTAAAAAATGATTTACTAAGTGCAGCATAGAATAAAGCCAAAATAAACCTTCCATCACACAATCCTTCCATCAAATCACACAACATCAGTGACTTACATTACTGATGATTAGTGGCCTAATGGTTAGTGAGTCGGACTCCCAATTGAAAGGTTGTGAGTTCGAGTCAAGAATTGTAGGTGGGGGGGGGGAGTGCATGTACAGTGCTCTCTCCACCTTCAATACCATGACTTAGGTGCCCTTGAGCATGGCATTGAACCCCCAACTACTCCCCGGGCGCCGCGGCATAGATGGCTGCCCACTCCGGGTGTGTGTTCACAGTGTGTGTGTGTGTGTTCACTGCTCTGTGTGTGTGCACTTCGGATGGGTTAAATGCAGAGCACGAATTCTGAGTATGGCTCACCATACATGGCTGAATGTCACATCACTTGATGTTGAGTCTAAATGGAAGCAAATCCCTGCATCCACGTTCCAACATCTAGCAGAAAGCCTTTCTAGAAGATTGGAAGCGGTTATGGCAGCAAAAGGAACGATTAATGCCGTGACATTTTTGCTGACATTAAATTAAATGTTCAGCAACACAAGAGCATCAGTGAGGCACTAATGTTGGGTAATGGCCTGCTGTCAGTTCA
Source organism: Carassius gibelio (assembly GCF_023724105.1). Lineage (NCBI taxonomy): Eukaryota > Metazoa > Chordata > Actinopteri > Cypriniformes > Cyprinidae > Carassius > Carassius gibelio. The sequence continues at coordinate 17,642,390 of NC_068399.1, forward strand.
CACCAGATGTGTTCAATAGGGTTTCAAGTCCAGGTTTGTACAGGCCAGTTTTCCGAACCAGATTTTAGTGCACAAATCTTTTAGTGCACAAAAAAAGAGTTTGAGTTCCACTTTATATTAATTGCCTCTAAAAACGTACACAGTAAGTACAGAGTATCAAATGATTAATTTAAATGTTAGTATTTGTTAAAGAAAGTGGGTCCAAAGATTGTATGGTTCATCATTAAGATGCTTGTTCTCGTAACAAGATGTCTTCATTTCGTGGTATACGTTCAGCGATGAATGGGATGATTATGTCACTCAAGCACTTTTAAAGGCATCTGGGGGGCAGTTTGTCTACTTTGGGTGAATATCTGTCATAAGTATCATTTGCTCTAGATGAGAACGGTTTAAAGCTCTCTGCACAGAAGCTGGTGGCATAGTGCCGAATGTGCAATATTTGTCATAAATTGCTGAGTTATGTCATGGGTGTGAAATCCACTTACATAACATCTTTACCACTCTGCATGGCCCTCATCCTAATCTGAGGTAAGGCCATTCAGAAGCCTTCATCATAGAAACGTATGTTTTTGTGTATGTGGACTGGATTGCATACAGCTTTCAAAGTAAAAGCTTGTTTTTAAAGATAGAAGTCTTTCGGAAAGTAGATGGATGGAGTTCTGGATATGTAATGTCTCTGGTTGCTTTGAGTTTTTCAACCACAAAGGTATCATTGCAAACATTTCATATGCTGAAATTCATATCTAAGATCTCGAACAGGTCGAAAAGGTTACGCAATTGAATCTGCTTGGTCTTGTGTGTGTGTGTGTGTGTGTGTGTGTGTGTGTGTGAGACTGAAAGACCATGAACTGGTCATGTTGACTTTGTTCACTGACTAAGATCCAGCTCATCGGTGACCTGTGTCCTCAGATAAGATTTGTCAAACACCATGTGACCGTTTGATTTCAGTGTGATTCATCTGCTTCTTCAGCTCAGATTTCTATCTATACTGTTTAACACGATTGTTCATTTGTTTATCTTTTAGTATTTCATGGTAATTATACAGTTCAAACTTTTGAATATTAGTTTCGTCATCCCATTACACTCTGCATTAAAAGTTTAGTATACAAGAATGTAAGTACATAATAGCAGTTTCTAAATCTTATTCTAAGATAAATCGTCCGCATTATCTAGGTCTGTTAGTTAGATTTCACACAAAAAAAAAGCTGATAGGATTTTAGTTAGACTTTGAAATTGAACTTTTAAAAGTGGATGTAAACACTGATTATTACATTCTCTGTGAACTTTGATCTGAATGTCTGCAATCAGCTGATAGGAGTCAACACATTATCTACACAGCCTTGTGTCATGCTTTTTTTGTTTTGTTTTGTTTGTGTTCATATTTGACTGATTGAGGTTAAGCATGTTCCTTACATTACAAGGCTCTTTTTCTTTAATAAGGAACTGAAACTGTCTCTGTATTAAATATTTTTGAAGATAAAATTGCTACTTGTTCCATCCCTTCACTTGCTTTCAAAGTAACTCTTATCAAGCAAATTAAAGCTATTTCTTCTGTGAAATTTCAGTTCTGAACCACAAGTGAATTGATTTCTTGCTTATGGTGCAGTAAGATAAAGCAGTGAGGTTTTGACGGGCCGGGACTTGTTGTGGATTACAGCTTTAGTAGATGTGTTATGAGTCTGACACTGGAGCTGTACTCACTGCCAAACACTGCGAGGAGAAAAAGGACCCCAATGTTTCGTGTTCACAATGTGCTCGCTCAGCATCTAAAACACACACACACACACACTCACATAGCTAGAGCTCAGTTACGTAACGCTGTTGAGGATGGACAAAGGCTCTGCGGGAGACATTGTGTGCCGTCCCTTCCTCTTTCTCTGTCTTCCATCAGCACTTTTAAAATGAATGGTGCTCAGAGCAAGGCCAGTGATTCTGCTCTTTGAAGCTCAATATCACAAATCCAATACTCTCTTCCACTGCTGCCAGCTGTTAATGTAGAAAAAGTTCTGCTTTTATGGGCACTTGGGGAAAATGCTGGAGTGCTACCTGATGATTTTGAGTTATAATATGTATATTTATACACCAGTATGAATCTTACTGATTAGTGTATTGGTACTCCAAGATTCGCAGAGGTAGTTGGGATCTTAGGTGAGTTCAGAGAGTGCTTGATTCACATTCAGTGAGCAGTGACGTTTGTTTGTGACACACCGGCTGAGTCATCCTGAGAATACCGTTCATAACACTGCAGACACAGCAGAAGCTTCCTCTGTGGGGGAATCTCAAGGACAACACATCTGGCTCTCTGGAATGTAAAAATGAATAAAGAACTCAAATAAATTTTAAAGAACTCCTTTATTTTTTATATTACCGTTTTAATATTGTGTACAACATTTGAAGTATATTTGATATTTTATTGTTTGTTCATTACCTGTATTCTCAGTGAAGATTCTCATTACTGTATTATACACAATTATATGTTTTTAGCCATATAAATTACAGTAGTCTGTCATCTTTAATGTATTCTCAGTTCCCATTATATAATTGATTTTATTTTCATCTTATTACAAATGAATCTAAAATCATTTTGTGACCGTTGTTATTTTAAGCAAATCTTTAGTTTGGCGTATGCACTTTTTCTCATTTTAAGTTTGTTAGTATTTTTATTTCTGCCAAGTGAAAACATATCTGTTTTTTAGGGCTATGCAAAAAATCGAATGCGATTTTTCATGCACATCTCATCATTAAAGACGCTCCTTTAATTAAAAGTATTATCTCCAGCACGTGTGTTCAGATCAGGGTTGCCAGGTTTTCACAACAAATCCTGCCCAGTTGCTTCTCAAAACTAGTCCAAAAGTAGCCCAATCGCGTTTCCAGCAGGTACCCCCAATAAAAAATTGCTTTCCGGGATTAAAATTTAAGTTTTATGGCATGGTTCCCTCGGTAAACTTCACATTTTAGGGGCTAAATGTCACGTTATTGGTATTGTGGCTTCGACCCGAGGACATGAAAAACTTACCACAGACTTGGCAACAATGGTTGGTATTTACTACACAGAGCCGTAATTCACTGACAATCTACACAAAATCGATTTTAAAATCGGAGGCGATTCTTTGTCGATTTTGAAAGCGATTTTGTGTTAGTTGTCGGTAGACTACGGCTCTGTGTAGTAACTGCTGCTCCACCTGAACCAGTGTTGCCAATTCTGTGGTTGTTTAAAATGTCTGCGGTTCGAAGCAACTCCAATACCAATAACGTGATATTTAGTCCCTAAAATGCAAATTTTACCAAGACAACCACGGCAAAAAAAAAAAAAAAAACGTATATTTTAACCCCGGGAAGCATTTTTTTTTTTTTAAACCTGAGAACCTTCTGGTATCGCGATTAGTTTTGGACTAGTTTTAAGAAGCACCGGGGCAGGATTTGTTGTGAAAACTTGGCAACCCTGATCTGAACACACGTGCTGGAGATAATACTTTTAATTAAAGGACCGTATTTACTGATGAGATGTGCATGAAAATCGCATTTGATTTTTTACACAGCCCTACTGTTTTTATTTATTTATATTTTTTTCATGGTTTGGTTGTATTTTTTGTTTTCTTTTTTTTTTCTGGCGGGGGGGGGGGGGGGGGGTTAATAACATTGTGTATTTTAAAAGTGAGGCTCATTCTGAACCATAATAAAAAAAATATATATTTTTGTTGTTTTGTAAAAATGGGTAGAACTAATCCAATTTTGATGATCCAGACTATTAGAGTCCAAACTGAAGATGTCTTTCCAGCCGGACATAGAAGTCTGTATTTGAATGTGTGTATGTGTGTGTGGGTTGCACATGTAGATATTTCTTAACCACCTCATCGTGCTCCTTTAACACCCAGCATTAAGATATTCTGCGAGCGCTTGCTGGTGATGCACAACATGATGTCTCCATCCCAACCGAGATTACGGCCTACAGTCAAGCTGTTCGCCAAAGCAGAGGCTGTGAAACATGTCTCACTTCACCTCCATCACCCACCGCTCAGCGTGCAAAATAACACACACGCTGTCTTGTCTGCAAAGCCATTGCACTTTGGATTCAGTCAAGCATCCATTTTGTTTGCTTCTCCATTTCTGTGTTTGGTTTGACATTTTTGCTTTTTTGTTTGTCTGTTTGTGTGTTTGCCATCTCAGCTTTGTACCAATGGCTAGAGGCCGATCGTCAGGGCAGGGACCCAGAGGCCGTGGCAGCAGGTAAACATCATCATTAACCTCCTCACCACTAAGCTTCCCTAAATTTCTCCATTTATGTTTCCCATCCTCAGTTATTTTGTCCCTGATTAAACCTGGTATTAAGATCCACCTTGAATGATCTGATCTCAAACAGTCAGGCAACAAAGATTACGGTTTAAACCTGGTTTTAACATGCTTTCCAAATGTATCTCCTGTGTCTTCTTGTATATAGACTTTGAGGGGAGGGCTTCTGATATTGACTAAATACTGTAGGTTGCTTACTGCATCAGTGCATTACTGCTTAATGGATAAAACACAAAAACAACCAAGCACTCCTCCCAAATATTGAACTAATCACAAAATCCCCAAATTAATATCCACATTTCATGCTGTCCATTTTAATATTATGATTTAGATTCACTTGCAGTTTTTAAAATGAGTATTTTATTGAATTATTTAAAGAGTGGAATTATAATTTGATAGATTATTTTATGTTATTGTAACACTTGATTAAATGAATAAATATGTGAAATTTAATTTGATAAATTTAGTATTGTTTTTATTATTATTTATATTATTCATTCATTCTTTTTGAAATGATTACATTATATAATGTTAAATGAGTGTATAAATCATAGTATTTAATTTTCAATCATTTAGAATAAATATATTATCAAATTTGATAATTTTTAACATTTGAATTTTAATGTATAAAGCTTTTAGAATTTTAATAGTATAGAATGGTTAATATTATTTTCACATTTATCAGTCAGATGTGTTAATGAAATGAATACATTTAATATCCACAATTTTAATGTTGCTGCAGTTCTGTGCAAATAAATAGATGCACTTTTTTGGATTGAGTAGTTATTTTGTTTTGAAGCTGCTTCTAACCACTTAAAAGCCCTTATTTTAATTTATCGTTTAACTCTCCAGGCTGCATCAGAACAGACTAATATTTACCTTTATATAATATCTACAAATCTAATGTAGATGTGTTTTTGACTACCACTTCACTTGATTGGACATATTAAGAACACATTAATGTCATTTGCAACCTTCTGTAATTTGATGTATTTCTGAAAGAAATGGGATTTTCAGTTTGGAAAACTGTACGGGAGTTCATTATATCCATTAAAGATTGATTAAACCGCTACAGATCAGAATGAACCAAGACTGAATACCAAGTGTAACCAGGGCATTGTTGTCATTTAGCTTCACTACTTCCTCTTTTCCTCTCGTTTTCTCTTGGTTTGCAGGATTCATCATAGTTAAATGTGGGTCATTTGCCTCAGCTTGTTATTTTAAATCAGTTCCCTGTCTCTTGCAACACTGCCTGTCTTTCTCCCTCCCTCTCTTGTTTTTCTGCTGTTCTCCTGCTGTTCCTGCTATCACATCATGGTGTCTCTCTCTCTCTCTCTCTCTCTCTCTCTCACGTGTATGTCTGCGACCTCAGACTCTCTCTGTTATAAAGGGCTTTAGTAGATTTCTCCTCCTCCCTGTCCTGTCCTGTTAGTTAATGCCCAAGGCTGACACAGTCTCTCCTGCCAAATCACAGCTAGTTCACTGAGGCTGTAAATAATCTTCATACATGAGAAAACATGAGCTAGGTTGTTAATTAGGCTCAATCCTGATTACCTTGTCTGAGTACAGTTTTCCTCCCATCAAGATTGTACTTGTAACATCAGTTAGTTGTCTTGTTTATATTGTTATGCTAACTGCACACTCTTATGTTCTCTGCTTCACATTCATTTGATTAAAATTTGCATTTGAACTCTGATCAGATCCAAATCCTGCATGACACATGCTTTTCATGGCGCTTTTCCAATCTGTGTTCCTGCTTGTTTTGCCTTCAGATCTATACTGTTTTCATCTAACACCACGGGCTGCATGTGTCGGCCTGTTTAAGGCACAGTAGCATGCACTGAGCCAGAAAAGCAACTATTTCTCATGAAACTGTTGCATTCAAGATGGTAGAAAGTGACAGTGCCTCCCTCTTGTTTTTAGACCATCATTGTGTGCCAACTTGTGTGTGATTTGAACCTTCATATTTACCCTAAACAAATGTGGTTACTGATGCATTTTAATTTTTTTTTAAAATATATATTTAATAATACAAATATAACTAGTGTAGTGGTAAAAATGCACTCTACACATGTCAAGCCTTGGTGCTCAATTGAAAAATATAGGTTCAAATATGCAAATAAAATTTGAAAATCTTTTGAAAGTCTTTCCTATAATTTAATTGGATATTCCAATTTTTTACCCAACGTTATCTTTAAAAAAAGTGCAAATTTAAATGAACATATGATCATTACAATAACTCTTGAAAGCAATAACCAAAGTATAAAACTGAAATATAAATAGTTTTCAATATTAAAGCAAAACCGCTAACTATAAATCTATTTTTTTCTGCTTATGATTCACTAAAATAAATCTTAAAACTAATTTGATATCCTAAACATATTGTGCATATATAAAAAAAGTTTATTAATAACATTTTATATATATATATATATATATATATATATATATAAGTCATGGTATTGCCCGAGATTCGAACCCACAACCCTACGGTTGACGGTTATCAACATTTATGCCAGGCTCTGTCATGAAACTCTAGATGTTGCATGCTGATGGGTCGTTAACGCAAACTAATGATATTCACAGCATTAAACTACTTGGTTCAAGCTGATTGGTTCATGTCACATATGCAGCCAATGAGCTTGCTGCTTTACATTTAAATGGTTAGCATTTGCTAGAGCAGTTTGCAGTGTGCTTTGAAACCCTTTTGAAACTCTGAAATCCTCCACCTTCCCCAGCTCCACCTGTATAGATCTGCTATGGGTTAATTTATATGCTATTTGTGCAGCAGCAGTATATCTTAATACTTGCAGCACCATATCAGCGTATGAATAGCAAGTTGCTGTACTTGCTTTGCTGAAGCAACAGCAATAATCTACAACAACAGCAATAACCAGCAGCAGCAATACAGCAGCATAGTAGATTTATTCCACTGGGACCAAATACATTAACATTGTCGTATCCATTACCATGCTAAAATCTTTTGCATAAGTTGCATAAGAATGAATGCTGCTGATATTGGTGAACAAACCCAGATGTGTTTGTATGTATGTTGAGATTAGAGGGTGAGGAATCCTGCTAAGACCAATACTATCCCCCAGAGACAGGTGTCTTATCTGGGTCACATTTACATGGGAAATCCAAGTGGATTACTCTGTCCAACGTACCTGAGAGAGTTGTAATAAACATGTCACAGCAATGTTTGTTTCAACAAGTTATTAAGCTATCAAAAGAAGATATGAAATGTGTGTTAGAGTAATCTAAGATTTATTTATCTCTATGTTAAAATGTACATTCAAGTAAACACCGTACGGTTCCATACAACTAAGCAGATGTAACTTGTTTACTTGGATATCCATCCTCTCAAAAGGCCTTGCAGTTTAGTGGCAAAACCATGAAACTTTTATCAGTTTAATGGAGTGTAGCTTAGACCCATGACAAACCTCTTCTTATTTACGACCATGTATACAAATTCAGCACTTGTACCATAGCTTTTGCATTTTAAAACTTATGAATATTTTAAAAGATGTTTCCAATCCTCTACTCTCCTTAATACTTAATAATTTTCTCTCTGCAGGGGAAAACTTTGACCAGAGCCCCCTCAAAAGGACCTTTAAATCCAAAGTGCTTGCCCACTACCCAGAGAACATCGAGTGCAACCCATTTGACCAGGATGCTGTCAACATGGTAAGTGACTTCAGTACTTGAAACCTTTACCTCTTTGGTTTACGCCTTTGATTTATTACCTCCAGCAGTGATTTGAATGTTTTTAATGTTTTATATAATTCTTTTGTTTTATATCATGCAATTAGTTTTGTGCTTGTTTTCTGCAATCTTATTTTTTCCCCTTTTGTTTTAGAGTTTTGTTTCATTATTTTTTGTGTCATTCTGTTGTTTTGTGTTTTGTTTGGAGTTTTATTTAGTTTATTATTCTTATTTTGTGTGTTTATTTTAGTTTTAGAGTTTTGTTTTTGTTTGTTTCATTCGTTTTGTTTTGTATCATTCTATTGTTTTGTTTTGTTTTACGTTTTATCTTGTGTATTCATTTATTTTATGTTTTATTATTGTTTTTGCGTCTGTTTGTTTTTTGATGTTGTGCTTTTTGTAATGTTTTTTTTTTTTTTTTTTTAAGTACGTCTGGGACACTTGCCTTTCACAGCATGCTGAGACTTGATAATAAATTTATCATGTCCGACTCATCTAAACTTGTTTGTTTTCTGCTTCAAATAAAGGTTCCCACACACAGTTTCAATATTTCTCACATTAGTCATAAGAAAGATCTGTATCTGCATTGATTTGGAGTGTCATAACGTGTACACAGAGACTCTCACTCACTCTGTGGTTGCGTGCAGTGATCAGCTGAAGGGTTTGTGTTACCGTCCCAGAGCATGCAGAGGTAACGAAAACCTCTGACCTATCGTTTCTGTGCTGCAAGGTCGTTTTTTCCATCAGCAAACGTAAACGGATGCTTGGCATTAGTGACACCAGCATCAATTATTTAACCCAGGCTCTCTGCTCACATCAGCATGGAAACGGCTCATTGTGCATGTTCTTGCTCTGTAAAAGGAACATCTGAAGTGTTCAGTGCTGCCAGTCACGGCGGCTTCACATCATTTGAGAAAAAAAAAGAAGGAAAAAACGTAATGACGTTCCTGTTTAGTCATCTTTCAAGGCCAGTCTTCTGTCTACAGAGGTTTGCACATAAAACTACACAAACACACATTCAAGGTGCTTGAAAGACAGCTTGCAATCACAGAACTTCATTTCAGTTCTCAGTCCTCCAAGGTCTGGATAAAATTCCCACGGTTATTACTTTGATTTTTCAGTTCCACTCTTGGCTCTTTTCACTCCTGCAATCTTTTGTTCTCTGTCCTTTTTCTCTCTCTCTCTCCCTCCTTTTTTCTATTGTTCCAGTTCTTGCATATTTTAGCTGGCATTTGAGTGACACTTTATTTTGATAACATGTTAACAAGTTACAATATTCACACTGCATGTGTGAGCAGCATGGTGCTGCGTAAATGAGCGAAGTAGAAGAGTAGGTGCAAAAGCATAAAATTTTTGCCCTGTGTAGTGAAGAAAACATGCCGAAATTGTACTGTACACCTTTTTTATCAACGCAATATTTTGTGTTTGTAAGACTTTACGTAGTAACAAATGAATGAAGTGAATTGCTCCCCTGTAATTTGTATAAAATCTTGAGGAATGTACTGCATGTATTAAACATATTGACCAAACAACCTTTAACAGGTGCCATCTCTCACTGTACATCCATTAAAGTAAAGCAGAGTAAGAGGAAAATCAATCATCCAAAACATATAATGTGTTTGGCTTTCTGTCTTCTGGCAACAGTCTCTTCACATATAATAATAATAATTATAATAATAATTATAAAATCTCCAGTTCACAAGCTTGTAAATATTTATTTATTTAAAAGCTGGAGAAAATTTTGTTGTTCATATGTATTTATATAGCCAAGCAAACAACCAGATAAATATTTACAAAAGAAGAAAAAGAAAACCTGGTACTTTGGTTTAGTACTTTTTTGTGCTCATGTTAATATTTTTTTTCCTTCAGTGGAGTGCTTAGGCTAACTTTGTTTTTTGATGTTGCTGAAAATGTAAACAGTAGAAGTCCTGCATATATAAAAATGCACAGTAAAGGCCACATTAATAAATGTGTAGTTACTGAAGCAACAAGTCATTTTCTCTCTCTTTCTCTTTCTCTTCAGCTCTGCATGCCCAAAGGTCTGTCATTCCGAACACAGCGTGACAGTCGTACCCCACAATTCCACTCGTTCCTCATCACAAGAGAAGACGGATCTCGCACGTATGGTTTCGTTCACACCTTCTACGAGGAGGTAACCAGTCCTCAGATCTGCTCTGCCATGCAGACGCTACACCAGATGCACCAAGCAGAGCATAATGCATCTGCCCATAACTGCCCTTCGTCATCATCCTCTTCCTCATCATCCTCATCCTCCTCAAGTATGGACTCTTTAGCCAGCAGCCTGGATGAAGTTGAGTCTCCTTCCTCAACTTCCTCCTCCCAAGGGGGCCGCAGAAGCTGTGGCTGCTCCGGTGAAGGCTACGATTCTGTTCGCGACACTCTGTACGTGTCCAAAGCTATGTGTCTAATCACGCCCATGCCCTTCATGCACGCCTGTAAACGCTTCCTGTCCCAGGTGCACCGCGCTGTCATCTCCAATCAGCCACCCCCACTTCCTTTGGAAAGCTACATCTACAACATCCTCTATGAAGTACCTTTGCCGCCGCCTGGACGCTCTTTAAAGTTCCACGGCGTGTATGAACCTATCCTGTGCCAGAGGCCTGGTGTCGGGGAGCTGCCATTGGCTGATTTCCCACTGAGTAGGGCCTTCCAGTTGTTGGGAGTGGAAAATCTGGTGCAGATTTTTACTTGTGTCCTACTAGAGATGCAGATCCTTCTCTATTCACAAGGTAAGAAACCTACAATTTTAGCTCAGGAAATGTGTTTTTGTTTTATTTGGTCTTCTCTGTGTGCACCTGCCTAGTCCAGATTTATCCACTTGTGCTTGGTTTTGTATGTTTATATATATCTGTTTTAGGTTTTGTTTGTTTTGTTAATACTTGTTTTAGTTTCTCTTTTTGTTTGCTTTCTTTTGGTTTCACCTGTTTCATGTGATTTTGTGTATTCCGCTCGTTTCATTTGGTTTAGTTCGGTTTTGCTTTAATTTGGCTTTTGTCTTGCTTTGTTTGCTTTCATTCTGTTTGGTTTCGACTGGTTTTGTTCATATTAGTTCGGTTTAGAATGTTTCATTTCCTTTTGTTTCAGTCGGTTTTGTTTGGAATTGTTTGCTTTCATTTGGCTTGATTTTGTTTGGTTGTGCCTTGTTTCGTTTGCTTTCATTTGTTTTGTTCATTACAATTTGCTTTCACATGGGTTTGTTTGCTTTTGTTTGGTCCAAAGTGCTTTTGTTTTATTTGGTTTGGTTTTCTTTAATTGTATTTTTTCTTTACTATTATTACATTAAATAATAAATACAAAATATATACTTCTATAGACAGTTTCCAAACTATATATTAACTTTGTGTCTATTTCTAATGATTAATAGTCTTAATACAATGATAATTATGTGGTTTAATTAATTCCATTTTTTAATTAAATCCAGTTTTTCAAATGTATAAACCACATGGCAAGCTCTACTTTTATATCAAGATTACAGGATGTTTCTGTTTGACTCAAGTATTCACTGTATGCAGATCAGTTAATCTCTTATTTAAGCATTTCAATTTGAGTTTTGATGCTGGCAAGTGCATCTTTGCAGGGCCTTTGATGTGGAGACTGAGTGAATGTGGAGGAGCCTAATGAATATTACATTACCCTTCTGCAGCACATATGCTTTTCAGTAAACACAAGCTGATACACACGCTAATGAATTCCTCTGACTGTTCTCCATATAAACAAATGATGATATTTTTATGAGAAACATCTATTAATAATAACACTGCCCTGTTTTAGTAAGTCCACCATAGAGTATTATGTGACAAGTTGCTTTTCATCTAACTTAATTGGCTACAGACTGAACCATCATCAAGTGCCAAAGGAAAGTAGAAAAATGACTTTGATGATTCAGAAAACCAGATTTGCGAGTCAGTTTTAGGAATTTCGACTTAATTTATGGTTACAATCTTCACTGTTATATATATATATATATATATAATGTACTATATTAGGGAAAACAATAATGACCTTTTATATTGACAAAAAAACAACTATATACTGGGGATGTAAAGTGATCAAAAAATTAATTTAGTTAATATACTTCACAAATTAATCACATATTGTCTGAGAATGTTTTGAGAAAGCTTCAAATAGACATTACAAAAAGTAAAAAGTTTTTCATTTGATTTCCCTATCGTTTATTTTTTTTTTTTTTGTCATTTGAAGTTGTTTTGACTTGTCTTTTTGTCTGTGTGCATCTAGATTACCAGAGGCTCATGGTGGTTGCAGAAGGAATCACAACCTTGCTGTTCCCGTTCCAGTGGCAGCATGTGTATGTGCCCATCCTTCCTGCTTCACTTCTGCACTTCCTGGACGCCCCTGTGCCGTATCTCATGGGCCTGCAGTCTAAAGAGGGCACGGACCGCTCTAAACTAGAGCTGCCTCAAGAGGTAACCTGCACAAACCTACACATTCACACACTTTTTCTCACCACAGCCTCTTGGAAATCCCTGGCATGTGGATGCCTCCATCAAGTGGGCTGTTTTTTTTTTAAGAGGCTTTATAACTTTGGAGCCTGATTGGCTGGTGACGATGGCTGATCTGCGTATTAGAATGCCCTCAAAAGCACCAGAGGCCTTTGCTGAAAATAGCCTGAGGAGTATGAGGCTCTTCTTTTACAGTCCTGGTTTCCCTCTTATTTCTTAGAGTGAACACAGTGCTTTCACGTCTGATGTGTTACATTAGCTTCAGATACTAATGTTGCATTAGGATCAGAATTCTTAGCAGAGGTTATTTATTCATGGTTTGTCCGTCTGGAGGCTGCAAGGCTTCCCCACATCCTCATCCCTAAATCCCATTTTCTGTAACTCAGCATCCAGATTTCCTACTATGCATTCTGTTTGAAGTCACTCTGACCCAGAAAAAAAGACTTATAGCATCTAGAACGAGATCGAAGGGGAACAAGAGAGGAGATGGCTCATTTTGGGGAAACAACATTGGTTTCCATTTTACTGCATCACTTTTGTGTTTTTTTTTTGCTTATGTAAGTTAATGTTTAAAAGATTGGAGGTCGGTGGGATTCTGAAATATTTTTGAAAAACTTCTCTTATGTCGATTTGTTAACTAATAATAGAAATAATTCTCTAATAAAAATCATTAAAATGAAGAGCACATATATATTGAGAAATATAATCAATGCAATAAAATGATTATCAATTGTTATTTAGATTTTGCCTCATCCACCATCTTTTTTAAGCTGACCTTGTTACAGGGTATTTTGGGATGCCATTTCCGTAGGCATCTCTTGAGGCTGGATACAGCTCTCCTCACAACCGTTTCCTTGCTTTAAAACCTCTTGAGGTTTTCTGATATGTCCTTGTGTAACAGCACTCAAAGTATGGCTAACAGTGGCATTTAGTTAAATTATTATGCTTCAGCTCTTGTCCATTGTTTTTACCCATTTTAGAACAGGATTCTTCTGATCAGGAACACTGTTAGTATGCAGTGAGTGTTAGATGCATGTTTACAGCACAAGACAAACCTACATGTGCGTAAACATATATGCACACACTCATGTTCATGTCGCAGTGTGAAAAGAGATGTTAAAAAAAGGCCACATAAAGAAATCTGACACACATTTCAAATTATGTGCACTCATATGAAATGAAGACAGAACCTAAAGTTATTTGAATTTTTAATAGGAAAAAATGTAGTGTTTTTATTTAGCTGGGTCTAACACATACATACCGGAGTGAATGCTGGTTTGTGACAGGCTGTCAGCATTGTGGCCTGACAGAACGGATAGTTCTGCTTGAGTGATTTATTTTTACAGCAACAAGGTCACTCTCACACACTCACTTGAGGGCGTTTTGACTGCATGAGCGGCACTGCATGTGACTGAACATCAGTGTGTCACACAGTGAGATTTCTAATGATCCACTGGATTGATTTAACCTAATTCCAGATGTTGGCTTATGTTATTAGGTCAGTACAGCTGATGATTTCCGTTGAATGCTGTAATTTCCCAGCATGCATTTGTTTTGGACAATTCTTTGTTTGGCACATCACAATGAAGTTGGCTTATAATGTAATCTTCATGTTCATGCAGTGATAAGTTTGCCAGGCAATTATTTTGGATTAATTTTTTAGTTTTTTAACCAAGAACCATTAACTTTTGGTATAAAATTAATGTATTATTATACTAAATAAAACATTTCAAAAATTGAATTTCATAAATTAAAATATTATATTTTATTTTATTTTATTTTATTTTATTTTATTTTATAATTGTCAGAGCAAATTCCTCTTGATAATGTCAGATAACTTTGATAGAAAGGTAGGAAATAAATTAGGTTGAATTAAATTTAAGTACATAGTTATATGTACTAAGAATAATTATTGGTTTGACTGTATATATAATAAAGTACATTTTAAATTGTTTTACTTCAAAGCATTTAAAAACACTCATTTGTCATTGATCCATTGATACACACACACACACACACACAGACAAATTTCCTTTGTCACAGCATTATTGTCTAATGTTGCATTATACTTCAGGCTGAAGTGTAATTGCAGAAAAATCAGCCTGGTGACATCTTAATAACAAATAATAAAAGTATTGCATAGCAAAACTTGAACTCCTACAATTGCAGACTTCGATGTGTGGCTTGAAGCCACGTAAATGTTCATTTGCTGGGCTTCTTTCTCTCCTCAGGCGAACCTGTGTTTTGTTGAAATCGACAACCACTACATCGAGTTACCTGAAGACTTCCCTCAGTTCCCCAACAAGACCGAATTCATCCAGGAACTCAGTGAGGTATTGCTAAGTTTTGGTTTGTCTCCTGAGGGGGGCAACACCTCCTCTGAACCAGCTGTGAGTTCGCAGACCTCCGTACTGGAGAAGGAACTGAAGAGCACATCCCTGAGTGAGTTGGTGGATGACCGAAAGAACGGCAACCTCGGTGGAGAGGCGCTGGACGTGCTGGAGCTTCTTCAGGGCAACCCGACTCTGGAGCGTCTGCAGGCTCTGGCCAAAAGGACAGGGGTGAAAGTGGCGCGTCTGGAGGCATTGGCAGCGGGGCAGAAAGCTGTAGGGGAGGAGGGCGTTGGAGGAAGGTCTCCTGTCGAGGAAGAGGAGCTGAGGAACGCTAAACTGAACGTGCAGCTGAGGGAGGTGTTCGCTGCACGCTTTGCCACAATGTTCGCGGACTACGAGTCGTTTGTGATCCAGAACTCGCCAGATTTGGAGTCCTGGCTGACCAATAGAGAGCAAATGCACAACTTTGACAAGGTGACTTACATTCTACACACTTATTAGTAAAACTACGCTCTTAATGTTTTTGTTTGTAGTTTAGTTCGGCCCTTTTGTCTTGGTCTTGTAGCAGAGTTTTCATCAAAAGTTTCAGATGGTACCTCCATATAGGTTCTTTCATTTGATTTCTCTTTAGGCCTCATTCCTTTCGGATCAGCCGGAACCGTACTTGCCCTTCCTGTCCCATTTCATCGAAACGCAAATGTTTGCCACCTTCATCGACAACAAGATCATTTCTCAGTGGGAGGAGAAGGAGCCCCTCCTTCGAGTGTTTGACGGACGCATTGAGAAGGCCCGTCTCTACAATGTTCGCGCACCCAGCTTGCGCTCATCTGTTTACCAGAAATGCACCTTCCTCAAAGAGTCAGGTAAGAATCATTGAGCTCGACCTCTCATAATAATAAATTAAAATGTATTTGATGTCTTATTAAGATTTAATGTGCAAAGTCAATTGTTTAAACCATTTCAGGTTTCTACTACTATAATTTTCAAAACATTGCTCGACGTGTTGATCTCTGACTCAACCAGTGATTCTTTGTAAAAAAAAAAAAAAATAGATATTTGTAATTATTTTAAAATCTAATTTATTTCTATGATGCAGTTATTTTTCTGTGTGACATGCTTCATCCTTCAGAAATCATTATAATATGTTGATTTAGGGTCCAATAATATAATTATTAATTATTATCAATAGAAATATTACTTATAGGAAACAGAAAAAAGACCAGCATTTTTTGTAACTTTATAAATATCTTTATAAGTGACTTTTTTGTTGTCAGTTTAATGCATCCTTGATCAAATAAAATAAAAATATTAATTAAAAAATAAAACCCCTAAACTTGTACGGTTGTGTGCAAGTAAAAAGGAGTGCAATGCGATGAAACAGATTCTGAAAATCGTTGTTTTTTGCTGCATTGAAAATGTCTTCGCATTTTTGTGCAATCGCATCCTCGGCAGAGCACCTTTCATCATTCTCTTTCTGAACCGATGGTGATTCCCTAGTCATTTATCTGTCACTGCAAATTGTGTATTTCCATTTTAATGAAGCCTGTAGAAAAAAAAAGCTGCTGCATATGTGCCCAAATGATTATAGAGAGTGACAGTTCAAGAGGGCGGCTGATGGGCCGAGGAGACGGGGGGAGAAAGAGAGACAGCAGAAGTGTTTGAAAAATGAGGAGCGCAGAATAAAAGAAGTGAAGAGTGTGTCCTCAAATGAGTCATATGAATGGAGCGCTTTTGAAAGGCTGCCAGATGCTGAAAAGAAAAGAAGGGGTGCCTGGCGTGGCTGTATTGTGTCATCTTGGGAAGCCTGTGTGTGTATGTGCACTGAATATTGTTGAGCGTGGTTCTGCTCGCTCAGCCCTTAGTACCATTGTTAGGTTAATAACCTCTTGTAACAGCAGATGGATGCTGCTGTTCTGACTTAAAAAATCTGGCAAACTGCCCACATATGCCCTTTAAAAGATGCCCAACATTTTCAAAAACAATATGCAATCTGGAAGTCATAGAGTTGATTGTTAAATTGCATGGTAATGTTTCATTATTGAAGCTGTCGTACAAAACTGTTATATTAATTTATAAAAAAAAATAATTAAATGAGCACAACAATAATAAATAATATTTTCTTATTCTTAATAGAATAATACTTAGTTTATGCTTTTATTATTATTATATAAGTACATTATAATAATATAATAATATTTATTATTTATAAGTTATTTATTATACTTGGTTTATTATTCTTATTTTTCTATTGATATTATTTTCTATTTGGAATTATTGAATCTTAATATTATTTTGAAAAACAAGCCACTTTTATTTGGCCGTTGTGGAAGTCTAGCCTCAAGCTTATTATTATTATCAGTGAATATTCTGAAGTGTTTTGTAGCTTCAACACTTCTAAGACTCAACACAAACCCCTCTCACTCGAGCTGTGTTTCTCGTCTCCAGCCCAGGCCATAGAGCAGCGGCTGAGAAAGATGGACCACACAGCCATCCATCCTCACCTGCTGGATATGAAGATTGGTCAAGGAAAATACCAGCAGGGCTTCTTCCCCAAACTACAGGCTGATGTGCTCGCCTCAGGGCCCACCAACAACAAGTGAGTCCTCAACACTATTAGAAGAGATTGACTGTTCAGTGTGGGGCATGTAACACTTCAGTGTCAATATTAGTTCTAAAGCTCTGTTTTAAACTACAACAGATGCCGCAATCCATCTGTTTTTAAAGGGGGGGTGAAATGCTCGTTTTCACTCAATATCCTGTTAATCTTGAGTAACAATAGAGTAGTACTGCATCCTTCATAACTCCAAAAAGTCTTTAGTTGTATTATATTCATAAGAGAAAGATAGTCTGTACCGATTTTTCCTGGAAAAACACGACCGGCTGGAGGCGTGCCGTGTGGGGGCGGAGCTAAAGAATCACGAGCGCGAATAGGCTTTTGCGTTGAGAGCGTTTGGAAGCTGTGACATTACCGTGAGGGAAAAACCAACATCCAAAACAAACCATGGCTTACAGTCAGATTCAGCCGTTTATTTATGATCCAGAATCAGATCCCGAGGCTGAAACTGAACGAGAGCAGCAGCAGCAACGACTCGCTCCGAGCGGGGCTCGAACCCGGGTCTCCGGCATGGGAGGGGGACGCACTAACAAGAAGGCAGAGATATTTGAAGCTGTTTTACTCACCGCCTGCGGTTCCAACACACGATCGTGACCCTTTTTCGTTGGGATTGCATCATCCTTAAGAAATAAATTATACGGAAATCTGTCGTCAAACTGGGCCTTGTTTGTAAAACAAGCATCTTCGAAATGCAGGGAACAAACAAAAACACTTGCACAACTCCGTTGATGCTCTGTAAAAATAAACTCCATCCACTGGTCCCTTAATGCTGGTTTTTTTTGGTAATCTGTGCAGGGTTGTCTTGCCCTGGCAACCAAAAACACTTCTTTTGTGACTTTTCGCAACACTCTTGCTCTGATCAGTGAATTGCTCTGATCAGTGAAGTCTGTTGTGCTCTCAGCGTTCTGCTATACGTGAGCGCGCGCTCTTCCGGCAGACGTGCCCTTAGGACCCATATAAGGAAATACCGCTCCATCTAACGTCACACAGACCCATACTCGAAAAAAACTTTCCGAAACTTGTGACAAACCGTCACTTGGGAACAAAAATACTCCTTCAAACGTACAACTTAATTTTGAAACTTTGTCCATGTTTAGCATGGGAATCCAACTCTTTAACAGTGTAAAAAACTCAGTATGCATGAAATAGCATTTCACCCCCCCTTTAATCACACTTCACTAATGGAATCTCTCTTTGATCAGGTGGTCTAACCGCACATGCTCGACCCAGCGCAGAGTGGACCGTCACAGACAGCACAACGACCATCTGGTGCTGGACAACGACCTCAAAGAGGCACGACTGCAGCTCTCTTCCTCTTCAGCGTCTCTCCTCCCTTCTCTTTATCTTGTTCTGTGTGCAGCGTTTGATTAGCACAGACTTCTTATCTAATTCCTTACATCTTGAGTCTTTTTACTTCCTCCATCTCTTTTATACTGGTGCCTTCCAAGGGTCTTATTTGTCAGATGGTAGATAAAGCTGATCGTTGGCAGAATCACAAAGTAAAAAATGATATATCTGTTTAATTCACCTTCATGTTGTTCCAAACCTGTAAGACTTACTTTCTTCCATGGAACACACAAGAAGTTATTTTGAAAACTAAAACTGTCGCTCTTTTCCGTTGGTATTGTTAACTAAAATTAGTACAATTAAAAACTGTTTTCAGTAATTCAAATATAAATATTAGATTAGAGCTTAAATTAAGCTTTAAGTAAACTCATTTATTTTTTAGTTAGCTGACATTGACAAAAGAACGCAACAGTTCAAGTTCAAATTCAATGAAATATGAAAATGAAAGAATTTTTTTAAAAATGTATATAATTAGAATACATAATTTTTAAATAGATAACCCATATATTTTGTAAGTTGTTATTTACCATTACAACCAAATCTCTGAATTGATAATCCAGACCAGTTTTGTATATCAGATTGGCTGATTGATTTTCGAAAGAATGATTTGTACAGGAATTAAAACACTTCAAGTTTTCAAGAAACATTTATTTCTAATTTCAAGAATTTTACACAATTTTTTCAGTGAGCTATTACTTCTAGTTAATGTAAGGAACAGTAATTCTCCAAAAATCACAGATTCTTGATGTCTGAATCACATAAATGGTCTTCAGGGCTGTAAGTGATTTACATGAAATTTGACTTGTAAATGGCTCCTGGTGAATCATGCTTAATGCAAAGGTCTCTTGGGGTTTTAGTCAATTTGCCTGTTCTCATTTCGTCATTTGTCTCTATTTTCTTTGACTTCTGAGCTTGCGTTTTCTTTTTCAAGTGTCTTCTTGCTTGTCTTTTCTTGCATTCATGTGCATGCTGCTTTTTTCTTTCCTTTTCTATTGTTTCTTCATGGTTTCTGTGTGTGTTTGTGTGCTGTGTGGGCCATACCACCTCACGGCAGGTGGAGGGGTGTTTGCTCCTGCAGAACTCTATGGCTTTCTGGGAGTGGGATAAGGCGCCACCCCCACCTATTAAACCGCCTAAAAAGTCCTTCTCGGCCTGCTGTCTGGTATGTGGAGGCCTGCCATTATATGACCGACTTAAAACATTCCTAACATGCTCACAACAAACCCCTCCCAGATTCCTCCCCTCAGACACACAGTGACCTTTGAACTCTGCTGCACACAATCCTGCCCCTGGATATTCCCACACACCAGACTTTGAGTAGTGAGCGCTTACCGACCCAGACGCTCAGCAATCATAAACCCCACAACAAAGAATAAAATCCTCTGCTTTATAATCAACCCCCAATAAGATCTTGTTTTTCTGTAAAGAATGTGAGGTAGATTAAACCTTTTGAAGTGACTTTGCTCTTTTAAATGTCTGTGTCCTGATCTCTTTGTGTAGAAGTACATGCAGGAGGCCCGTAGCCTGGGGAAGAACCTGAGACAACCCAAACTATCAGACCTGTCCCCTGCGGTCATCGCTCAGACCAACTGGAAGTTTGTGGAGGGTTTACTGAAAGAATGCAAAATGAAGGTCAGGATGAGTTTAATATGCACAGATGGATGTATTTGTGTGTGTTCACAAATGTGTGTGTTTTAACAAGGTTCCCACTGCCATGGAATACCTGGAAATTAAGAATGTTGGTTCTAAGTCGATATTGGATTTTTATTTATTTATTTACTTATTGACATCGAGATTATTTTCTCCCTTTTTCATATTCAAATGCATTTGCTGTGATCTCTTAAAATGTACTTAAAATGATTCTTTAAAAATGCTGTTTATCATTATTAAATTCTTTAATTAATTTTTTAGCAGATCTTTAAATGAATATCCATTTTTGATTTGTTATAATATTGTAATACTTAAATTAATTTTTTTTTTAAAAAGGACAAAATTCCATATAATCATAATATTGGCCATTTATTTTGGTTATTTGGACAAAAATATTTGGCTTATCATATTGACAAGAATTTTAGTAATGCAACTCTTTTTAAGAGTTGCTTGATTCAATTGAGTGGAAAATTATGATTTATTTATTTATGTATTTATTATAAAAAATAAAATAATAATAAAAAAATCCCTAAAAAGTAAAAAATAAATAAATACAATAAATTAATAAAATCATTTGAAAACATTTCTGTCTCTAAAATATTTAATTGGCTAGACATTAATATTTGTCATCTTTGTCAATCTTAGAAATCAATCTGTCTGTTGCAAGTCTGTCTGGTGACTCTCAGCAGAATATTTTAGCGCACAGACATTATTAATATGAAATTATATTTAATATTAAATTATTCCTGTGCTTTAAAATAGTTCATCTGCTAGACATGAATTTTTTTGTAGAGTAGAATTTAATTCAAGTCACTGTTCATAACATCAATCAGTCTGTTGAGAGTCTCACTGGATACAACTTTAGACTTAGTAGTACAATCACATGCATGTATTCATTAAACAGTTAGTACAATACAATTCTGTGTAATGATTTTAATATCCTTATCTAGTAGTTGTGAACCGCTGGACAGGTCATAAAAATGCATTGGGTAAGAAGTGTGGGAAGCATAGTTATTAGTCTGACCCACTTGTCTGCTGCATTAAAGACCTTAGACTCAATCAAGATTGAATTGTCTGGTATGTTGTTTTTAATGTTGTTTATCAATGGATGTTCAGACCAAGCGTATGTTGGTGGAGAAAATGGGCAGAGAGGCTGTTGAACTGGGACATGGAGAGGTGAACATCACTGGCCTGGAGGAGAACACACTCATAGCCAGTCTGTGTGACCTGCTGGAGAGAATATGGAGCCACGGTCTACAGGTCAAACAGGTGAGACACAAACACATGGAAATGCTTTTCACATTAAAACGCATACAAGCTAATGCTGGGAATCACTGTGTGCTGTTATCCTGGTTAATAGGGAAAGTCTGCGCTGTGGTCTCATTTATTACACTACCAGACGAGAGAAGAGAAAAACGAACAGCTGTCAGAGTCTCCAGGTAAAATATATATACAAGTTCATAAGACGAGAAACAACTCTTCTCAAGTTATAGAACAACTTTCAGGGGTGTTAGTTTCTGAACTAAATTATGTAAAAACAAAATGCAAAACCTTGTTGGTGATTATATTTGTCATGTCTAAATCTTAAAAAAAAAGTGATTAAAGTAGGATTTGAGGATTTAAGTACGTGTCATGCTTTGTGTGCTTGATACTGATTGCAAGTGGTATGCTAACATTTAGCATTACTACATTATATTGAAGTGTAAATATACTTGTACTCAAAAAACAATATTCCTTCTTTTTTTTAAGACCTAAAGCTCGTTTTTCATTGTTTTGGGGAACTTCAATACCTAATACAGTTGTAAACATGTTTAGCTAACTTTTAAATTGCTTAGTGCTTCTCACAGAAATACTGAAAGGGACACACAGCAAATTTTTCATGTTCACAACTGCTATAGTAATTTCAAAACGCACTTGAAGTGTATTTTAAATTGCATTTGGCATTCAGTTTGCATAGTTAGAACAGTTTGTGTTCATATACAGTATGACTGTGTTTCAGGCCTAACACTGCTACATGCTAACAGGCTAACAGTGCCTCAAGAAGGGATTTAAAATAGCGATTGTGCTAAAACTGTTTGTTTCTTGCTCCGCAGTGTCTAATGGCCAGGAAAAACGGAAGCCAGAGTCCAGTGTTGGTCTTCCTGCATTACGTCTATCAGTCATACAGGATATGAGGTGTGTTTATTGCTTGAAGACAGTTAAATGTTGCATACCGCAGTGCGTATTACATTGTTTTGGTTGCATAATTCAGTTGACAATGTTTTTTAAAAAGAGATTGCAGTGCTTTCAGCCTCTTCAACCTATTTACAGTGTGTTGCATTATTGCTTTTGATTTTTGATCATCTTTTTCGACTTCTCAGACACATCCAAAGTATGGGAGAGATTAAAACCGATGTAGGTCGAGCACGTGCTTGGATCCGACTCTCTCTGGAGAAAAAACTACTTTCCCAGTCTCTCAAACAGCTGCTGTCTAACCAGGCCTTAACCAAGTACGTGCAACACACATCCACACTCCCATCTACACTCACACACACACCTGAAGGCTTTCAGACTCCCACAAACACACCAAAAAACATGCTCATCACAAGAATCTGTGACGCAAACAAGCACACGCAAGCTGACCCGTTTCAAGTAAGTGCACCTGTTATTAAGTATGCGATGTTCCCACAGGAAGCTGTACAAGCGTTACGCCTTCTTGCGCTGCGAAGAGGAAAAAGAGCAGTTTCTCTTTCACCTCTTGAGCCTGAATACCGTGGACTACTTCTGCTTTACCAGCGTCTTCACCACCATAAGTACGTCCCACAGAAAGAGAGACACACACAGATGTACAGATATGCAAATCAGGACTGTATCTACATAGTTGATGTATATTACATTTTCTACATTTGTTCTTCCAAATCTTGAATATTTGGTGATTATGTTTGACGCAAAAACTCAGGCAAACAGCAGGGAGCATGAATGAATTTTTCTGCCTTTTTGTAGAATGCTGTGTTTATTTGCAATTTGTTTTTTGCATCCTAAGTGATTCCATACAGGGCCGTCATTATCCCCATCAAGAAGCTTAGTAACGCAATGACCACGTCCAACCCCTGGCTGTGTGTGTCCGGCGAGCTGGGCGACTCCGGCATCCTGCAGATCACCAAGAACGTTCTGGAAATGAAGTTTGATGTGAGTGCTGTGACATCAGGCTCCAGCTGTTCTGCCCTGAAACCGATACATTTGTTTATTTTGAGTGTGGGACTGAAACAATCCTCCATCCTGCCATCCGCAGAATTGAGTCTGCTTTCAGGTCTTTTGAACATCTGTTAGATCGAAACTATTTATGGAAATATAGCTGAACAACATATATAATATCATGATAACAATGTCACATTTCACCCAAGAGAAATTTTTAGCCATTTTAGTAATACTTTAACTATTTTTTTTTATATAATTCATCCAAACATAATTTTTTTATTTTTTGTGCTTAATGGAATAAATACAACGTACTGTTATATTGTGACTTTTATTTCAATTGGCATTATAAAGTACAAATTGTTTACAATTTAAATAATCTGTTTAAATTTTGCAGTAAAACCATAAGAATTGAGGAATATAACCATAATCTCTGTACATATTTTATAAAATTATTAACTTTATTATAAAAAATATTTAAATTAAATTTTTGCAGAATATTCTAAAAATGTAAAATATAATTTATTTCTCTCTTCTTTTGTTTTTTGAGTGTGAAAAATTTAGATTCACACAACTGTTGTGAATTTTACTTTGCTTTGGCCCCTTATAAATATTTTGCATTCTCTATTGAAATGATTCTCTTGATGTGCAGATTATGATTTTTCCCCCTGAAATGGTGATTCATGCATTAGTGATCAAATCCTCTTTATTTATGCACTTCCACGAATCTATAACTTTGAGGAAGGAGATATTATTCTTCCATCCCACCTCATAAAACCAATCACTGTCATTTGTCTTGCTGTCAATCACCCATCATGTTCTAACTCATGCTGTGTCCTCTCGCAGTCTGCCTTTAGGCCTCACACGCACATCTCCATCGCCTTCAAGGTTAGGTGCACATCCCTCCATTGTACTCCTCCCTCTCTTTCCATTCATCCATCTCTCCATTTTTCTACTTCTCTACATAGAGAGAGCTCCTCTTCTTCTCCTTTTGGTTGTTTAGCTTTAAATCTTGTGATTTCTTTTTTTTGTTTGTTTTTTTAGCAGCCCGACTTTTGTACATGTACTGTGTATTTACTCACTAAAGCTAGTTTTTCACTCTTATGGAGTGGTGATTTTGGACACTTGCGTTTAGTCAAATTCTGATTGTTTTTAGAGCTGTGTGTTTCCTATGGTCTAAACCGACCATAATAGTGCATTGTACACGTTCACTATCTTGGTGTCCTTCCTCTGCTCAACACTCACATGGGTTGTTCAGTTATTCTCAGACAGCCTCTGACATGGTTGCCTTTATCTATTCTGTATGTGTATCTTACAGTGTCAGAACCTCGGGAAGTTGACGACAGTGCAGCTGGGTCATGATAATTCTGGCTTGCTTGCCAAGTGGCTGGTGGATTGTGTCATGGTCCGCAATGAGATCACCGGCCACACGTACAAGTACGGCCTACTTTAGTCTCTTGCCATTCATCCTGCACCTTTTATGGTTGTCTTGTTATTTACTCTTTGTCCTTTCCAGGTTCCCGTGTGGCAAGTGGCTGGGGAAGGGCGTGGATGATGGCAGTCTTGAGCGAGTTCTGATTGGTGAATTTGTAGTTCCATGCAATGATGATGACGGAGGAAGAGGGTCTAAGACTCCGCCCCTTCAGCGATCACCTTCCCAGATCCGACGAATTAGCATCACATCGCTTACAGGACGTGGAAACAGTAAGTCCATCTAAAATTTCAAAGGTGCTCAGTCATTTGATGATGATGATGTGCTGGCGGTCATCTTGGACTTACACTGACACCTAGTGGTTAAAATCTGGCATTGCACAACATTGTAGAAATGTTCTAGTAGCAGTCATCCACAATGACATTTTTTGATTATCTGATGATGGAATTTGCGGAAATGAAGTACATAGTACTCTCCTTGTATATAAATCAGCTTTTATTACACTACAGGGTATGAATGTTGCTTCTATTGTGGATGCACATTCAATAATGTCAAGAAATATCTATTTCTTTAGGTGTAAAATCTTTTTTTTTTTCTGTAAAATTTTCTACAGAACCAACAACTGTACAGATACAGGAATCCATCGGTGAAGCAGTCAACAATATTATAAAGCATTTCCACAAACCAGAAAAAGAGGTATCATATGCCCACGCAAGATTATTATCATTTTTGTTGTCCTTGTAACTTTGTTTTTGAATCTCAAGGTTTGTGTGTGCTTTCAGAGGGGCAGTCTTACAGTCCTGCTGTGTGGAGAAGGTGGTCTTGTGTGGGCACTGGAGCAGTTCTTCCATCATGGATTCCGCTCGGCTCGAATCTTTCAGAAAAATGTTTTTGTGTGGGACTTCTATGGTAAGCTCAGCTTATTAAATGTTTCCCTGTGATAGCAGTAGAGAAAAAGAAAAACACAAACAGCCCTAGTTAATTTATCATGTTTGTGATGAAATCTGTGGTTTAAAGCCTATAACTTACATTCTATGAAATTATTATTATTTTTTTCTGAAAAACAAAAAATAAAACAAACTCAATCTAATCTAATATAAAGGAGTTCCTATGTCTGTGTGTTGTACAGAGAGAACAGTAGCATTTCTGGAGAATGCTGATCAGATTGGAGACCTTCAAGAAAAACCAGAGCCTCTAGGTCTGAATAGTGAATCTTTCTGTCGATACGTCAACGCCATTAACAGTATGCCACGCAACATTGGCAAAGATGGCAAGTTCCAGCTGCTAGTTTGTCTCGGAGCGAGGTAAGGACACACACATGCTTCTATAAAGCAAACTCATTTAGTTTTTTAATAGACAGAATGTATTTACTGTACGTGTATTCCACTCTCACAGAGATCGATTGTTGCCGCAGTGGCTTCCTCTACTGGCCGAATGCCCCGTCATCACACGCATGTATGAGGAGAACGCGTTACTGCGAGACAAACTCACCGTCAGCTCTCTCATCGCAGTTCTGGAGACGCTCCATGACTTCCCCATCACACTGGAGAGCTCTCTAACTAAAAGCGTTGAGCTGTAACTCCACATACTGAGGTCAAACTCAGACTGCCCCCCTCTCTGCTGCCACACTCAGGGCCAAAGCGGCTCTACAATACTCTGCCATGTGCATTTGCTGACCAGCGAAGGACTGACGACTTATCGAAACGACTGCTCCCCCAAAGAAATGAACTCAGAAGTGTGTTTTGTAGCAGTATTTGGAGTCGGGCTTTTTCTAATTGAAAGCGTTGATGGATGTTTTTTTAAGAAGACAAATCCCTGTGGATTTTGCTTTCAAACCTGTGGTCATTTCCGCGCACATGTCTGCGAGTCAGATCCGCTAGCGTTTCTGCTTCAGATCATGTGCAGAGCTTTAGAAAGCACTGTTTTTTTTCCGCAAAGTATTGACAGTTTACACACTCAATTACCATCATTTGACAGGCAAAACTATTAAATTGAGGAATTCAGACATGAAGTGTTTATACCGTCTGTTTGTTTAAACCAATGCTATCTGTGTTCATTTAGATGTCAATTTGGAGCATTATCCTGGTCAAAAGCCTGTCAAATGAATTTTCAGAGAAAAAGGACATTCCAACAAGATGTGAATGGTTGTATGTTACAAGATATGTGTAAGATATGCGTGATCGTAATGTGCGTGTGTGAGGCTCAACATTTGAAGATGTGTTTATTTTGCCAATGAGTATTAACCTCATTCAAGGATACTTCAGTATCATGTTTGAGTTTTTTTATTTTTAAGAAAGAAACACTGGAAATCATCGTAAAGCAATAACAAGCATATTTCAGATCGTTTTTTTTTTTTTTTTTTTTGCTATTAAACTTAGTCACCGTTAAAATCTCTCAAATATGAATTATTACAGTTGTGGGGTGCTTTAAATATAAAGTGTAAACCCTAGTATTTACCACTAATTGAAGGTCTAAATGCAGCAATTACTTTGTTAATCCATGTTTGATTACTGCAGAACTTGCACATTGCTTAGAAATGAATAAGTATTGCCCTTTAATCGCCGTTTATGTTTGTTCTGTTATGCATCAGTTTTAATCCGGAATCCCTGCTGGACGAAATCAAGTAATAATTACATATAAATTACAAATGTTATAGTTCTAGATCTCTTAATGTTTCTTAAGTTTGGGTTTTTAAGGCTCTTCGCATCTTAGAGCTGTGTAGCAAGTCAACCTGTGTATTTTATTTCTTTTTCTTTTTTTATAATGACTCCGATCATTTGTATGCATTTATTTTCGAATGATGCTTTTGTGACACTGGTTGATTTTGGATTGACGCAATCTTGGGGTGATTTATGCAGTAAGCTGACACTGTTATCATTTATTTATTTTAGTAAATCTACTTTCAGGCTTTCTATAGTATATGGAACGTCCATCTTGTGTAAAAAATATACTTTATTTTAGGCCCCAAAAAACATAGCTAACAACTCAGAGAGTCCTCTCGCTGTAGGGATGAGGAAGCCACAGGATCTGTCCCTTTGTTTGCGGTGCTGATGCATGCCATGTTTTAGTACTGTTGCTGTAAATGAATTTGGTCCTCTTCTAGATCTTGCCTCATTCCATCTGTTTTTCCACGTGTGAAAGCTTCTAAACATCGATCATATTATAAAAAGCTCCCCGTCTAAAAATGAGTGGGTTCCTCCATCATGTTTATATTTGTGAAGAAACTCATTAAAATTGCTCTGTTCGTCCATATTTGTGTCTTCTGAACTTCTTGTCATCTTGTGGACGGTGTGTGCAGATGGGACATTATTTCAACACACGGCAGGCATGCATGCTATTCCAGGACAGCGCTCAGATCCTAGAGAACATTCCTCTTTGAAGAGTCATTCTTCAAGGAACATTATTTTTAGTTTAGGGACATGATGGTATCGGTGAAGCAATAAGTCCCATAAGTGTTTTTATAGTACTAACCTGAGATTTCGTGGTAGGGGAGACTGGGAAGTGTTGCAACATGAAAGTTTAATCAGTTACAAATTAGAATAGTCATTAATTCATAAAAAGGTACAAAACCTGTCACCGGAGCAGTACCTTTTTTAAAAGTACAATTTTGTACATTGTTTACCTTTACAGGTGCTGGTCATTTAATTAGAATATCATCAAAAAGTTGATTTATTTCACTAATTCCATTAAAAAAGTGAAACTTGTATATTATATTCATTAATTACACACAGACTATTATATATATCAAATGTTTATTTCTTTTAATTTTGATGATCATAACTGACAACTAAAGAAAATCCCAAATTCATGCTTCCTGCTGCTGACCAACTTTATGGAGATGCAGATTTCATTTTCCAACAGGACTTGGCACCTGTACACAGTGACAGAGCTACCAGTACCTGGTTTAAGGACCATGGTATCCCTGTCCTTAATTGGCCAGCAAACTCGCCTGACATTAACCCCATAGAAAATCTAAGGGGTATCGTGAAAAGGAAGATGCGATGTGCCAGACTCAAGAATGCAGGAGAGCTGAAGGCCACTATCAGAGCAACCTGGGCTCTCATAACACCTGAGCAGTGATACACACTGACCGAGTCCATGCCACGCCGCATTGCTGCATTAATTCAGGCAAAAGGAGCCCCAACTAAGTATTTGAGTGCTGTACATGCGCATACTTTTCAGTTGGCCAAGATTTCTAAAAATCCTTTATTTTTATTGGTCTTATGTTATATTTTAATTTTCTGAGATACTGAATTTGGGATTTTCCTTATTTGTCAGTTATAAGCATTAAAAATAAAAGAAATAAACTTTTGAAATATATCAGTCTGTGTGTAATGAATGAATATAATATACAAGTTTCACTTTTTGAATGGAATTAGTCAAATCATTTTTGATGATATTCTAATTATATGACCATCACCTGTAAAGGGTGCATATTAGTACCTTATAATCCTTAAAAGTAGGCTACATTTTACAGTCTACTTATTAGTATCTAAACTGCAAATATATTATATTTTGAAAATGTACTACAGATTTTGTACCTTTTTTACTTGAGTGTATAAGCACCGAGCTCCTAAAATCACAGTAGAAGCTTTTAACTTGTATAAAAATCTAAAGCTTTCACAGAACAATAAGGTAAGAGACTAAAAATACATGTCCTACTTTGATTTGTGATTACAAATGAATGTCAAATAACAGTTTACTGTGCATGTAATTCACTGTTATACCTATAGGCTAGTGTTACTATTTTATTTTAAATAATAAATATGTAACTATAACAAACAGAAGCCTATGTACAAAATGAAACTAGGGGTAGTGATTTCAGACAAAAAGATTTGACTAAATGTGAAGTTAAAATAAAAGTTAACACTTAATGCGTGCACAAATTTTAAAATGTCCATGTTTTCTATACGCCTATCCCATTATGATCCAATAGTGCTAAAGCAAAAGCACTAACAGCTCATTTGCCCATAATTGACAGTTTAAGTACACGTGTAGCCTAATTTTCTCAACTAATTTGTAGCAAACAAATATTAGAAATGTTTCAGGAAAGTTTGAGGAAAAAGACAAACACGAATCTATAAACTAAATGTAAACTTCCCAGTTTTCCCTGTAAATATGATTGTTTGAGACAAACGTTTTTGTCCCAATAAGGTCTCATTCCGTTTAGCTCTTTCAGCCTATTTAATTTATTCTGCACAACCGTAAAAAACTCTCTCGAACTATTTTCGCGATGAAGTACGAGGACGGAGCTGGCGACACGTGCTCATGGCTGACGGCGCGAGGAGAGAAGAAGGATGTGCTGCGTTTGTTCACACATCTGCTGTCCTCGTAGTTGTACAGCGTGACTCCGCCCACCGGGATCGCAGCGCACTGGCTGCTGCCCTAGCAACCGGACCCGCCCCCGTTTCCCGCGTAATTTTCTTTTCCTTATATGGGCAATAGAATGCAGACGCAGTCCAACGTCAGCAGGGTATGCAAATGAGGTTGATTGAAGAAATTCAGAAAATGGTGGATGGAGCTCGGCGCATGCGTAAACATCTTACTACACTCAGACGGAAAGTGAGACAGTAACGAGTGGCGCATTGTTAAATGAGTAACGCCTGTAACTCTTGGATTTCGCTGTGTGATTTCACTTTAACTGCTCCAAGTCGAGGTAAGAAAAAATTGATTTTTCTTAAAAGTAACTTAACAGTTTATGTGTGCGCAGATGTTAGATTCGCCTTTCTTGAGAAGTTGTGTGACAGTGCGCTGTCCGGATGAAAGCTGTCGCATTCATTACAAACGTAGCAGTAAGATCACTTCGAAAGCTTGCTGGAATTGTCTCAGATTTTTCTTGAGTATAAACGCGTTGGATAAGTTCAGTGTGTAGGTTACACTTGAGGAGCTGCAGTCCAAACAGCGCATCCAGCACATTTCAGGCGCTCGCATCCTTTAGCTGAAGATCGCTGCTAAGTGTTTGATGACAGAATGGTTGCATTTGAAGCCGAAATCGATTTCTATTAAACTTGTCAGGAGAGACGTAAAACCAGGGTTTTGACAGAAATCGTCAATGTTGCATTTTCAAATAAACAATTTGCATTCGCGTACTGCTTGAAAACCGAGAACTAGATGCAAAAACTATACGAGTGAACATGCATTATTATATATGTGTGTAATACGCATGCACTGAAAGCCAGTTTTGCTGTTTCTACTCGTTTAGAACTTGGGAGATGTTGAACTGTGTGTGGTCTTTACTTTGCTGTTGGTGGGTGTGCTTCAAAACCCAAAACAAACCCGCATTTTCACAAGCTCATAAACCGTTTCCAAAACTTCTGCTTCGGTAACTCGAGAAGTTCAACGTTTATGTGACGACTGAAGCTGTGCTACTGTTAAAGATTCGTTTCGTGCGCGACGGAGGCGGTGTCACTGACGCATTTAAACGTGGAGCTAATCGAGATTTTATTTTAGTATCCTGCTGGACTGTTTAAAATTGTGTTCTTATATGTGTCCCGTTAAGAAAATAAACACGCAAATACGTGTTATGTTAGGCCCGGTGCTCTGGAGCGAAGTTGTTGCATGGACACCATGTGTTTACAGTCTCGAGCGCAGAGCATGGAGTCGCACGAGTCACTGACGCAGAGTCGCGCGGAAAACAAAGAGCAGCGGACGAGCTGTTCGATTAAACGCACCCGTCTTTCTTTGCCGAGCACCACTGGCGTCCAAGAAAGCGGGTTAATGAGTTGCTCGCACCGAGCAGGAGTCGTTTTCAGTGAAACTGCGGGGGAAACATGCTGAATGTGTCTGTTTAAAGATGCCGAGTGGCGCGCCATGCTACCGAGCGAGAGAGTGGGCGGTGAATACGGCGGACACGCATCATTTCTCTGCAGTGCCCGGACGAGAGTATGTGTAACGCCGCGAAACATTGATAGTGTCCGTATTATGTTACCTGGATGAACTTTAGATGACACATTTAAACGTGTTAATGGCACTTTAGTTCGCGGTTTCCGTAACTGCATCGCATTACTTTCTTGCCCCCATTTTCTGCCCCTCCTCTCCTCTCCTCTCCTCTCCTCTCAAAAGCGTTGCCATGTTTGAATTGCGTCAAGCGCCACTTCAACTCGCGCACTTGCAATGTACAGTGCACAGTTTTAGGAATATAATTAAATATTAATTTACATATATTTTATTAAAATTGAAAATGCAAAGGGTTCAGACAGACATCTGATTCCGCTGCTGTCACCGATCAGTGTGGATCATAGGTGTGGATGCGCGAGGCCACCGGCGTCTGGCTCTATCAGCACCGAGGTTATATAACACCGAACACTATGTGCATTAAGCTTTTATCTCACTGACACGATGATGACTGATAACCCATATTTAATCTCTCTCTCTCTCTCTCTCTCTCTCTCTCTCTCTCTCTCTAATATAATCTATTAATAGTCATATATGTAATACATTTATTAACATTTTATTACTATATATATATATATATAAATATTAATAAATATTATAATATTTATATATATATATATATAAATTGTAATAAATATTATTACAATTTAAAAGAACCGTTTTAAATTTTAGTATATTTTAAAATGTAATTTATTCCTGTGATGGCAAAGCTGAATTTTCAGTAGCCATTGCTTCAGTGTCACCCTTCAGAAATCAGACTGGTATACTGATTTGTTTCTTAAAGAAACATTTCTTATGATTCTCATTACTGGAAACAGCTTAATATTTGCTGCTTAATATTTTGGTGGAAACGGTGATACGTTACCATTCAAAATTCTGGGGTAAGAATTTATTTACATTTATTCAACAAGGACACATAAAATTGATCAAAAGTAACATTTATAAATGTACAGAAAAATCACGGCGAAATGGTTTTCAGCATTGATAATAAAAATAACTTATGTGTATGTAACTATGGTGCTGTAGTACTTAAAAAAAGTGTTTAAAAGCTTGTAAAATCATTGCATCAGCAGAAGTACCAAATAGCAAGTTGTTTTACTTCTCTGTGTGTTACAGATGTTTGGCTTTCATAAGCCGAAGATGTACCGCAGCCTTGATGGATGCTGCATCTGCAGGGCAAAGTCCTCCAGCTCTCGTTTCACTGACAGCAAACGCTATGAGAGAGACTTTCAGAGCTGCTTTGGGTGAGTTTGGTATCTATTATGTGCTTGTGGTTCCTCTGTAAAGACATGATATCAACATCTGCCTGGTTTAATTACAGTGAGCATATGATTTGTATAATGTATCTCTAGTCAAGCGTTCAGACCTTTTCTTTTAGATTAATGTGGAGGAAATGTTGTTTGTTTGTAATGTGAGAACTTCAATGGTTTCCACATGCATTATCTTATTACAATGGGATACTTCTACAGGTTAGGTGAAACTCGCTCTGGTGAAATCTGCAATGCTTGTGTTCTGCTGGTGAAACGCTGGAAGAAGCTTCCTGTGGGCTCCAAGAAGAACTGGAATCATGTAAGCTCCATTAAATTCTCCAAGCTCCAACCAGGCTGCACACACGCATACTATCACAGCCTCTTATTTATCACACTGAAGTCTTTTCAGTTCAGTTCTCTATACACATTGTTCCAAAGAAATGAACGGCAGCTGCAGTGACAACTCCATAAGATGTTAAAGTAGATGAGGAGGAAACCTTTGGAGGAACTGAGATTCAGCTGGGGAAGCCCACATCCTCAGAATAACACACGTTTCAACAATTTCATACATGCACAAATGTTTATTTTAACAGATGCAATAGTATTAATAATAATGGGCTACCTCGCATTACATGATAGTGGTCACTACTTTCAATTTAGTAAGATTCTAATGATTACAAATGACAGCTAACTCAGTTCATATGATATGAAAAATAATGTAATCGTTTTTGGGCCCACTGTATTACTACCGATTGTAGTTAATCTAAATAATAATAATAAATAGATATATTGCTAGAAGTCTTTTTTAGTTTGTTTCTAACTATTACAATTTTAATGACAATAAATCTGTAAAATAATTATAAATCTGACCTATAATATAATGAGGGTGGTGTGTGTGTGTATATATAGATTTTCATCACAGACTGAGGATTGTTATTGTTCTGAATTGTTATCAGGTGGTTGATGCCCGAGGGGGACCCAGTCTGAAAACTACAGTGAAGTCCAAGAAAGTCAAATCTCTGTCCAGACGGATCCGACCGAACCAGCTCAGCAGAATTCAGAAAGAACTGAAGAGACACAGTGAGCCCAAAATCACATATTTCAATTACAAAACAACATGACATGATTTAACACATTCTTTATTCAATAATCTTTCCCATAATTTGCTAAAATGTCGTCATTAACAGATTCAGATGCTCACAGCACCACCTCCAGTGCTAGCCCCGCCCAGTCACCCAGCTACAGTAACCAATCAGATGAAGGCTCTGACTCGGAGTTGACTCCTGGCTCAGCCCGCTCACCAGTCTTTTCCTTCTTGGACCTGACATACTGGAAAAGGTATTTATTTCGGACAATCAGCCTGATTTATGAGCTTGACCTTATATTTGACATGATAATGAACACTTCATGTACAAATCTCTCTAGGCAGCGGGTATGTTGTGGCATCATCTACAAAGGTCGCTTTGGGGAGGTTTTGATCGACCCTCATCTCTTCAAGCCCTGCTGTCAGAAAAAACAGGAGCAAGAGCAGGAGGAAGAAGAAGAAGAGGAGGAGGAGGAGGAAGAAGAAGATGGTGAACTTGAGAAGGAGGAGGTGCAGAGCAGTCAAGAAATTCTTCAACCGCACTCCTCTCTCCAAATGAAAGTGGAGCCGGAAGTGGAAGAGGATTGGTGATGCCACATTCCCAGGGTACTGACTCGGCATTCATAGGAAGCCCCTCAGACACTCTCAAAGACGCTCTCTCAGATTGCCTTCGATTCAAGAGCAGCTGGATCCTTGTTCATCTTTTCCTATTTCTTTCTTCCTTGTTGAGAATCTGTCTCTTTTATCTCCTTCGCAGTAAAATCTACTTTCATGTATCGCACTATTCCAGAGCCTGGTACCACGCTAGTCCATTTCCTAAGAGGATTTTTTTTTGTAGACCAGAGAAAATGAGTTTCCCTTTCTGCTATGCCGCTCAAACACAGAATGCTGGATCTACATACATCATGTATAGAAATGTAGGAAATAGCCTTGAACAGTGACCACAATCCTTTTGTGCCCTTTGAGCACCATTGTGCACTTCCTCTTTCTGCACTTAGTGTACAGTATTTAGTATACAGCAAGCAGCATCTGCTAAATTCTAGCTCAGTGAAGACAACGTTCCACCTTTTTGCTGGGATATAGCAATTATTTAGCAAATATCTTTTGCCTTTTATATATTTATTTTTTCTGTCTTTGTATTTATTCTTAAGGTCTGCTCTGATTTTTCCTCTTGGTTTGTTTTTAAAGGGACAGGTCACCTATTTAAAAAAAAAAAAAAAAGTCTTAATGTCATTATTCTGTCATTCAACCCTCATATTGTACTGAACATCTTTCAGTTCTTTTTTTTTCTTATTTTTGTGGATCACAAAAAGTGAGTTTTTGAAGAGCATCTAGCAACTAGCGAGGTCCAAAATGACAAAAGCACCCTAAGAGTATCTTTAAATTGAGGTGTGTGCTATGTTCCAAGTTTTTTATAGCCATATGATGGCGATGAACCAAAGTTTATGTCATATGGACTACTTTTAAGAAATTTTTATGGAGCTTTTTGGAACTTGAGTGCATCAGTTCCCTTTCATTTTACTATACAGAAAAGATGCAGGATGTTCTTGACAAAAACTTTTTTGTTTTTAATGTAAGAAATGTAAAAGTAAAATGACAGATTTTTCATTTTAAGGCGAACTGTCACTGATTTGTCTGTATTCAGCCTCTTATAGGCAACAAACTCAACTCGACTCATAGTGTTTTAATGCAGATGTTTCCCCAGAAAGCATTTAAAAAATAATGCCTGGCTATCAACACTTTTTTTATTCAGTGTACTAATGTAAATATCCAAAAGGTTATATTTGACTTACGGTTTTTGGAAAAGAGCATGAACGCTAAGGAAACTTGTCTAGATGAAATCTGCATGAATTTTGCATGGTCTTTTAAGAAGATTTGTATTTCTTTGTATTTCGTTTGGCAACCATGTTGCAGCATAATTTAAGAATAATTTGGGTGCGTTTTGAGGCAGTCCCAATATATTTTTGTAGATAAATGCAAGGAAAACAAAAAATCAGACTTTGACTACAACATGACACCTTAAGATGTCATCATTTAATTATTACAGGGATTTCATTGTATTCTGCTATTTTTTAATTTTTTATTTTAATTGGATATTTTCAATTTTGTCTCATTCTAAGCCAAAAAGTCCAAGATTTTTGCTATTTATTCAGCAATCTTATATTCATGTTAATAGATAGACAGATACTACTTTTTTGTGTCATGAAAGAATTAAGCACATGGTCTGATCGTTTTGGTTTGATATGTTTTTTTCTTTTGGCGTTTTTTTTCTCCAGGGAAAATGCTGAAAGGATAAACCAATGCCAGCTTGGACATTTTCATTATAAATTTTCGTCTGTAATAAGCTTTCATATATCAGGAGTATTTATACTATATATCCCAATGTTTCCCTTTTGTTCCTATATGTCTGTCCTGTCTGTTTCTTCATTATTTTATTGTTTATGATAACCTACAGATTACATTGATGCACACATACTTCTGTTTAATTTCAGGGGGTGACGCTAGAGAGCTCATTTGTTTCACACAAAACACTCCATTGCACGTTAATTTTAATTCTCTTCCCTGGCATTTTACGTATTATGTGCTCTGTTTTGAAATGGGTATTCTGTTGGTGGCAGCTTGCAGCTTTAGTGTGAATATGCCATATCGCCTCATGACATGATGAACAATGACTGTATTTGTGGTAACATCCGTTCAGGGGAAGCATCCTGTCGTGTCATCTCTATGACAGCGTTATTTGTAAATATATGATGTTTAAGACTGAACAGTGGTTATTATGAAAACTCTTTTGTCTTATTTATTTCATATTTATTTGTCTTGTGGTCTTTTAAGTCTCATCCGACTTTGTCATAGGCCTGACCTGTCCTAACAACACTGCAATATGGACTGAAAATGCTTTTCCACCTCACAGATTGTCGGCAGAGACTCACTAAACGTTAAGGAGCTCTTCAGGACTAGACAGCTGTAAAAACACACTTTTTTGGTGTATGCTAAGTACAACTGTTTGATTATTTGTATACTTTTGTTCGAGGGTTTCTAATGCCCACAGACCTTTCCTTAGATAAAGTTGTAGTGCTACAGGCATGTATGGTAGCTATGCACTTTGTATTCCCAATACTAGAGATATATGAAGCAGGTTTTGTATTTTTTTACATATTGTACTTTTACTTGTTCCTCAATAAATGTAACTTGTGATGGTTACACTTGTTATGTGCTTTGGTTTAAACATGCAATTGGCAGCTATTTGCATTACATTCAGATTAATATTTTACTATTATGCCCTGGGAATTTAACCTGTGACCTTGGCATTGCTAGAGACATGAAACTGTTTGAGCTACAGGAACATATTATACATAGTTACGTCATGCAAGCAAATAAAATCAAATGAGCTAGAAAGTAGAGATAGACGGTGGCTGGTATTGCTGCACCAAAATATGGGTTTGGTTCCCAGGGAATCAATGAACTGATGACAGGCTACAGTGAAAAGTAATATTTTCATTTAGCAGGGACATATTAAATTCAACAGTATATAGTTTTATGTTACAAAACATTGCTGTTTCAAACAAATGCTGTTTCTATTGATTTTTTATTTCTGAACTAAACATCTTTATAAAAATATTCCACATTTAATAATAACAGGTTTACTAAAGGTTTTATCAAGGTATACGACTTTAAAAGATTTTATTATAAGACATTAAAATTAAGTATGTTTATGAATAAAACAAGAACAAATATCTGTCAGTGGACTTTCAAAAGGGGAAATATGTAAATTTTTTGGACTATATTGGCAGATATTTGTTCTTGTTTTAAACGTAGATGCATCATTTCTCAAAAAGAATAGACATACATAGTGATTCAAGTTTTGCAATGCATGGAGCATTTAAATTTTTCTTTTTATTTTATATATTTTTTTGTTTTAATATATAAAAATCACACATACTAATAGTAATAGTAATAATAATAATATACTGTATATATATATATATATATAGTTAGATATGTTTGATGTACTGTTTACCAAAGTTACAAATGACAATGACAAATGTATTTATAAAGCACAAAAATAATAATAATGAAAAAACATTGACTAACACTGTCTGTAAAGCCTGTATTTATAATACATTATAAGGGTACTTCTTAAGGCATTATAATGCATGCATATTGCATTATATAGATATATATATATATATATATATATATATATATATATATATATATATATATAAACTTAAAATATGTTGTATCATCTTATGAACATTCATAAAAACATTTTTAATATATTATAATATTTACTTATTTGTGGTTATAGCTTTTAAGAGTAAGATAATTTATAACACAATGAACAGGTTGCATCCATTTTTACAATGGATTATATTTCTCATCGTTATAATGTATTATAAGTCTCAGATCTTGACTTTATTCTTATGCTACTTTACTTAAAGCGGTCAAAGACCACTTATAAAGAGTAATAATTATAATTTTAACAACTTTTTCTTCTTCTCTCAAACAGCCATAAGAACAGACATCAGATCAGATGAATTTGTAATATGACACATTTCCTTTGAAATATAAAGACACGTAATTATTTCATTTTCTCAGTTTTTACACAAATTGATTTGTAAACTGCATGCATCATGTTCAGTCAACCCTGTTACATATTTATCAATAACTACAAACCAGTATTTAGTTTAATTGGTCAGCCCCTCCTGAATAACAAACGAAATGCACAGTACTTATTCAACCCTGTTACCTTCAGGAATAATTTTTTCTAGTCTATATATTATTTGTAAAGTAAATACAAGATGGATTGATAGCTGTGGTGGGTGGATGGATGGGTGAGAGCGTGGTGAGGCTGCGCGCGCGCGGGGACTGTCCTGTGTTTGGCTGTGACGTCGTGATTGCTCCGCCAGCTGAAGGGTTTCCTCTGCTCTGAGGGCATAAAAAGCTGAGAGGAGGCTGCGGTCTGTCCTCTCAGTTTCCCCACCGCTTTATATCGTGCCTCCAAAAGACCGAAAGGCTACCTCATTTGCGTTGACTCTAAATGAGCAGTTAAGTCATCCCAAAGATCTGAGGGACGAAGCAAACAAACGCTCACCGGCAGAGACGCATGAGGTCGGTGAGATATCTGCGGATGCTTTGCTCGTCACACCTGTCGTCACATGCATCTGTGGCTTTAATCTTCCTCCAGCAACTTATTTGCGGTTTCTGCTCGTGCCTTTGGGTGGTGGCACTCCGTCGATGCTGTTTGGACAGGATTATTCTGGAAAGCGTCAAACTCTGTCTGATAATGGCTTTAAAAGTTGAATTTTTTGACTACTGTGCCTGCTCTTTTTAAAATGCAAATTACTATAGCTTGTTTTTGTGTTCTCTTTAATGCATAATCGTTTTTTTATGAACGCCAGAATTGCATTGGACGATATTCGTACATGGCTGACAGTGAATGACGAGGGATTTTATTTTAGATGTGATTTCTGGGGTTAATTCTCTTTTTAACGTTGCATTTTTTATTCCAGTGTGTAAATGCCATGTCATGGTGAGCACTGGCCAATGTCCAGAAATACGGAGAGAGTTAAGCTCCTATCATTAAACGTTTATCATGCAGGCAGTGGTGATTTTTGTGTATAACCTTCCTATATGTGCGTGCTGAGATTTCCATTTTAATATTTATTGTCATTGAATGACTGTACTCCTAGCATGATGAACCAGGATAGTCTAATCCCTTAAATGCTTTTAACTTAAAGGTAAAGCAAGTTTATGTATTGCAGACATTTAAAAAAGTACATTTTGAAGTATAAATTAAGTGCAATGTGAAGAGAGAACTAAATGTAGGGGAAAGTCTAACTGAGAAATGTATTAAAGGTTTAAAAATGTAATTCTGTCACTTATTCACACACACGTCAAACCTATATGACCTCACAAGGAGATTTTTGTGAAGCGTTAGGCCTATATAGTGAACTAAAACCATAAAGCATGAATTCAAATGTTAATTTATATATATATATATATATATATATATTTTTTTTTTTTTAAATTTAACAAATTAAGCATACATCGTAAACCCCTGTCATTTTTAATTCGTCGAACTTGATTTACTGATATAAAGTCAATAAAATCTGACATTATCAATTCTAACTTAATAAAAATGACAAGCACAAAAAAATTAATTTGCTAAAAATGTAACCATGAAAATGTAAATGAAGTAAAATGTAACTTTTAATTAATTGTTAAGATCTATTATAGTATTTTTGAGATCGTGTGATGCTGCATCCACATCAATAGGTGTCAGTGTAAAGGACATGACCACTGTGATATTTTTTTTTTATTTTTTATATATATATATATATAAATAAGGCTATATAAAGGATATACTATGTTACTCCACAATACATAATAGTATTCCATCCCGATTATGGCTATAAATGTCTGTCTTTTCATTTCCGTAATAGTGTGATCTTTGTTCATTTCCCTCTGCTTCAGAGAGACCGAGATCATGGTTCAGCTGTCACCATCTCGGACTATAGAGACGTTGACTCCGTCAGAGTTGACCGTGGAGAAGGAGGATGGCCAGGGCAGTCCTAAATCTGAGTCCCCTCGAGTGCTTACTGCCTTCCAGTTCACCCTTAGCCCCACCACGACCACCTACTATGGCTACGAGCAGTACATTGAGGAAGGACTCATCTGCCTCAAGCACAAGATCCGTAACATTGAGAAAAAGAAGGTGCCTTTATTCTGTTGTTTAGGCAGAAATATAATTGGATGGATTGTTTTGCTTTACTTGTACAGCATGTGCTTCAGTCCTGTCCATGTGCGCCAAACAAAGCAACTTTTATCTTCTTGCAGCTGAAACTAGAAAGCTACAGTGAGAAGCTAAAGAAGGGAGACAAACTTAATCAAGACCAACTGGTAATTGCTCTTCATTTTATACGTGTTGCATCTTGGGAAATGGGGCTTGTTTTAATGACTCATGTGTGGTAATGCTGTAGGAAGCTGTGGGGAAGTACGAGGAGGTGGTCCACAATCTTCATTTTGCCAAAGAGCTCCAGAAGACCATTGGTGCTCTAACACAAGATGTAAGGTTCATGCATTCATGAAGTACGGCGTGAAAATAAACCGTTCTCCCTATTTCACTGGATCTTCTGATTTCTTCATAGTTGTTGAAGACTCAGCGCAAAGTTGCTCGACAAGAGAAGGTGATGAGGATTGAAGAAGAGCGGAAACGTCTGAGCTTGACGCTCCAGGTGCAATACGTCCTCCACAGTCTGCAGAGAGAGGATGTTCGGAGGAACTTCTGCAACATGAGACAACATTCCCGTTACCTGTCCACACAGGACATGGAGAGCTTGCTGGATCTGGCGTCATTATTGGGATGCAAAAGAGACCATAGCATGAGGTTTGTGCCTGATACGGTCTTCTGCTTTATAGTCAGAGTTTTGTGGGGTTTAAGGAATTTTTTTTTTTTTTGACCGCTAACTAGGTACTAATTTCCTGCATTGCTTTTTGTGTTATAGCACTATATGTATGATCTTCCTTTTGTGTTTCATGCACTAGTTTAGAGGATCAGATGGAACAGGCTGCTATTGTTTACTGGGAGCTTCTAGAAGGGAAAGAAGGACCAGTTGCTGGCTCAACATGTGAGTTTCTAGCTCTTTCTGTGATCGTCAAATTAATTTGGTAGTTTTCCATGAGTCATAAATACTTAAAATAAATGCACACCCTTGCATTTAATTTATTATTATTGATGATGATTAATACATGTAATGCATATGCATTAGTACATTACACAAAATAAATGCAATATCAGTCCTTTTGTATTATTGATACATTTAAATGTATAAATTGTGTAACGTATGTCCTTTTTAAGTTGTAATAAGAATAATATAAGTATATAAATGCTTACATGTTATTCAAGGAAAAACATAACAGAATAAATAAAAATGTTTGTTTTGTCTATCCTGTAGTCTGATAAAGAGCCTGCATGCTCAAACATCACCTGTGTGATAGTTTATTAAATGTTTGTCATTTTGGAGTCTAAGTATGCCCACTTTTTTTGTTTTCATTTTATAATATGTATATTCCCTAGAAAACATTTAGTTCCTTTTGGAAAGCAAAAGGAACCCACTTCTATATCAGTGTTTAGGGTACAAAGACAAAAAATGACTTATTTTATGACGCTGTCATTCTTCATCAGATAAGCACATGAAGGCGAAGCTACTTCAGCTAGTGGACTGTGGCTTTTTTGATCACATACCACTTTCTAAAGTTGACAGTCAAGAGAAGGCTGAGACCCGAAAGGCAGACCCTCCAAGGCCTTGTGGACTCTCAAGTGAGATTTCATTCAATTTTACCTTCAAATGTGTCTAAACCGTCATAAAATTAACTGAATGCATGTTGTTTATATTTCGGCATTTTAGCACTGGTGAAGCTGAGCTCAAAAGAAGTGCCTTCCAAAGAGGTAAAAACAAGTGATGTATCAAATACCATGGCCTTACATTATCAAGTCTTCAATGTGCAAGTCAATAACTTCTGAATGATGCCAGTTTCTTAACAGACAATACCTACCTGTGACAGACGTCACTGAGCGCAGACCGGATGAGAAGCCGTCGCCCCGTAGTTGGAAGGAGGAGCTTTTGGCGTTGAAGGAAAGGGAGCCACCAGACTCATGGGAAATGGAGTTTTCGGATCCTCCTGCATCCTCTCAGTCCCCCATACAGAAGCCATGGAAAGGAGCAGCGGGATTGATTCCTAAGACTGCAGACATCGTAAAGAGACCCACCGTTGACCCCAAGGAGGTGATGCAGTTAACTTCTTGAAATGGCACTTGACCTGAATTGGAAATTATTTCCCAATGTTATTCCTTCTGGGTGAAAAAAAAATTGAAATGCAGACAATGTATTAAAATACTGGAAAATAAGTTTATCCAACCTACCCCCCCCCCCCCCCCCACCCAAAATACAATAGTTTGTAATACAATATGTCAGTCTTTGTCTACTTAATGTATGATGTGTTTTTTTCTAGAAACGTCAAAGGAAGAGCAAGGGGGAGCAGGACTCTAAACCAGTGAGTTATTTACATTACCGTAATCGTAAACTCTTAAGTATTTCAAAGCAGTTAAAGTGTTCTTTTTATGCTTCATTCTTTCAGATGCCTGTGGCAGTGGAAGTCTTCAGCTCTCAATCTCCATTACCGAAAGACCCTGCTCAGCGCAAACAGCAGCTGGAGTCTCTGATGGACCAGATCTCAGGATCCTTCAGTTTCATGCAGGCATGCATTTAAAAATTAAATGCTCAAAAAAGGCAACAATACAACTAATTTGCTGCAATACAATTTAATTTTCAGATTTTTCTTCAATTAAAAAAATATCAGTGTTCACGGACATTTCCTAGAATTTTTTTATTTTCTTCTGTTTGCAGGAGTCTCTTCTGGATGGAGAAACTTCCCCCTTAAACAGTCAAACAAAGAGATGCCGTCCATCTCCAGGCTCCTCTACTCCTATTGGTACATGAGTGCTCCATTTTAAATCAGTCTGACAAAATGTGCTGAAAATACTCACCCTTTGGTCATCCAAGATGTAGATCAGTTTTTCTTCATCAGAATAGGTTTTCCATAACCTCAATTGCTCATCAATGGATCCTCCCAATAATGCACAAGTAATCCACATAATTCCAGTTTATCAATTGAAGTCTTGTGAAGCGACGGTGGCACCCATTCACTGCAGAGGATCCATTGGAGAGCAAGTGAATCTACAGCACACCTTGGATGGCCTGAGGGCAAGTACATTCCTTTAAACTGATCCTGAAAGTCTGTTTCTTTTAACATGTAGCACAGAGGGAGTTAACTAAAAGCCCATCAG
This sequence comes from Carassius gibelio, assembly GCF_023724105.1. NCBI lineage: Eukaryota > Metazoa > Chordata > Actinopteri > Cypriniformes > Cyprinidae > Carassius > Carassius gibelio. Next base: position 17,686,494 of record NC_068399.1, read on the forward strand.
ATATTCTGCCACAATCCCAGCGGGTGAGTATATTTGACTTGATGGGAGCTTATTTTGTGTATAATAATGTGGTCACTCTTCCCTGTAGTTGGCTAATGTGATTTTTTTTATTTTCTATTGGTAGAGCACACCACTGCAGATCCTGCTGTCTGGAGATGCTAAAGGTTGTCTGTCAAATGAAGACCTATCTATAAACGACTCTGACCTTGATCTACATCATGAAGAGAAGCCAAATGTAAGGTTTTTTTGTGTGTGCGTGACTGTACAGTTGTTAAAGAGTTAGTTCACCCAAAAACGAAAATTGGACTGCATTTTACTCACCCCTGAGGTATCCTAGGTGTATGTGACTTTATTCTTTCAGACAAATCCAGTCAGAGTTATATAACTATTTTCTTTGATCTTTCAAGCTCCATCATTGCGGTCACCGGGTGTTGCATTGCTTCAGTCCAAAAGAAGTGAAATAAAATGCACCTCTTGTAGTGAAGTGATTCGTTTTTGAAAGAAAACGCCATATTAAAACAAAGTCATATACACCTAGGATGCCTTAGGATGAGTAAAATGCAGCCTAATTCTCATTTTGGGGCAAACTAACCCTTGAAAATGTGTGCTTCCAAATAGCAGCTTTCACATATGCTTATTTTAAATTATGCTGTAATGGTAACTGTTATGTTTGCAGAAGCAAGGTGAGCGCTTCACCTCTCCTCCACTGTACCGCAGGGGATCCTCCATCTCAGTCCCATTAGAAAACCAGAGCACTGTACAGGTATATAGATGGACAAACTAGGAATGTCTCATGCGCACTTTATTTTATTGTTTGTCACATGCATTTCTTTTTTCTTTTTTTTTTAAATTGAGGTTTGGTTGTTTTATTTATACATGTATGTATTTTTATTTAAAGGTTAGAATTTTATGCACTTTCCATCTTTGGTGTATTCAATAATTAATATGCTAACTTCTGTGCTTAATGATTTAACTTAATATATACATTATCTATATTGGCCAGAATTAGTTTAAAAGGGTTTATAATCTTGATCTAGGATGTTTTGCCGATGGGCTTTTACAAATTTAAATGACTGGATAGGGCATGTGGTACCACAAATCCCGTACATTTGAGATTGATTTTGTTTTTGTATTTCAGGCAGGAAAGCAGACGTTATGCAATGGAGTATCAACCACAGTGTCAGCCACGACATTTTCCACTCCACCCAGTCACAGATCTGTCAGTGCAGAAAACACCTTCCAAAACATTCACTCAGTTAGGCATAATGCTTGTCTTCATGCATCCAAAGTCCCTAACATAAATTCCGCTTATTTAAATGATGCAAAACATTGAGTTTAACTGGTTCACTTGAAGCTCCAGCTTCCCTCTTTTCTTCAGGTGTTTAATGTGGCATCTTTGCCCATCAATGAGAGCTCAGGGATAAAATCAGATGAGAGCGGATTCTCCGAGTCCATGCATCAGAGTTACACATCGGCCAAATCCCAGAGTTACTCCACGGCCAGCACCCAGACACCACCTGAACTCAGCCTACCTGAAGATGATGTACAGATTGGTAAAGCATGCACACATTTATGCATGTATAAAATTGACATGTTCCCCCAAATGTAGTCAAAGCTTGACCCCGCCCCCACACTTTTAATTTTTTTTTTTTACATTTTATGCATTATAGTTAAATGCTTATTTCTGTGTCTTATTCTTGTGTGTCCTTGCAGAAGGCCAGTACCAGCTGGAGTGTCCTGTCAGTGTAGGTGGTCATGTGTTTTCTGGCTCTCAGCCACAGTCTCGTCCGGGTCAGTCCTGCTACCCCCGCAGTTCAGCGAGAGGTATGACGCGTGCAGGCAGGGGGTTGGGTCACTCATACAGATCACCTGGTGGCTACAGAGGTACCTTCCTCTTCCTCGGTCTTCACGATCTTTCACCTTTACATTTCAGTGTGCAGATCACATTATAGAGGTGTATTTCTTGTCTATAACAGACCCAATGCATTGTCATTCTTGCACAAAATGCACAAAAGTTTCTGTAAAACTATGGCTTTCTGTAAAACTCTCTGTAAAACTTTTTTTGGCTGATTAACAGGTGGTTATGATGCCTACAGAGTAAATATACGTTCTCCTGGAGGGGGCTTTATATCCCAGACTCATACCACACACAGAGACCCTGCATCTGCCTTTTATGTGTCCAGAGTAAGTTTGGTTACCCAATTAAAAATATTTGTTTTTGTTATTTATCTACTCTTTAAATCAAAAGCTGGTCAGTTCTGTTCTTTATTTTATATAAATTAAAATCTTTTTGTATTTATGTATATTGTAATATTATATTGGGTTAGTGTTGTCGTTGATCGATTTATTTATTTTGCTAACAGGAGAACGGGTATCAGCAGAGCTTCAAACAAGGTGGAGGCACAGCAACTCAAAGGAGCAGTGGTATGAGCCACTGATCATACACATACACTGATATCTTCTACAACTATATTCAATACTAATACTTTTTAAATAAATGAGTTCAGATGCAAAACCCTCTTCCCTCCATTTTTATGGCAATGAAGAAAATAACCTATTCCTGGTCATTAAAGTGAAATGACTAAATCTACACATAGGAGCCCGATAAAAATGTTCATCTGACCTCTCGAATGTTCCTGAAAATATATTACTACTCATAATACAAAGTGATATCCTTAACTCTGTGGTTTGTCTGTATCTCCTGTCCTCTTTAGCAGGTTGGAGTGACTCCTCTCAGGTGAGCAGCCCGGATCGGGAACGTGTGTATCCACTCAACTCAGGCATCAGTGACACACACTCCATCCCACCAATGGAAGGGCCCATCACGCCCCAGGGCCCGCACACTCTGATGCCTGTACACGTGTACCCACTCACCCAACTCCGCGTGGCCTTCTCTGCCGCCCGCACAGCAAACTTCGCCCCTGGCACTCTGGACCAACCAATTGCTTTTGACCTGCTGCACACCAACCTCGGTGACCTGTTCGACACGACCACCGGACGCTTCACCTGTCCCGCTGCCGGTGCTTACGTCTTCATCTTCCACATCCTGAAGCTGGCCATCAGCGTACCCTTATACATCAACCTCATGCGCAACGAAGAGGTGATGGTGTCCGCGTACGCCAACGACGGCGCTCCAGACCACGATACGGCCAGCAATCACACGATCCTCCAGCTGTTCCAGGGCGACCAAGTGTGGCTGCGACTGCACCGTGGCGCCATCTATGGCAGCAGCTGGAAGTACAGCACATTCTCTGGTTTCCTGCTGTACCAGGACTGAAAATCTCTAAATAGGCACAAAAAGGGAGAAAGGGGCATTTTGGATGTTTCTGGATAGTTACTCTGCACTTTATTGCGCTTTCGGGTACGCATGGTGCAATTGCATGTTTGAAAGTTCATGTTCAATAGTACATAGTCAATGTTAAAGCTAATATAAGTTGTTTGCAGGTGAAAGTTTACAAAGGTTATACTTGGTTCTATTATTATCAGTATTTTTTTTTATATATATATTTTTTCACACATTGGATGCACACACTTGTAACCCAAAGTAGCTGCATTTAGTTTGCACTAAATTGAAATCCTAACATTGAGGCATCTTCTGGTGTTCCTTTAAATGACCTTGTATGCTCCTCTGCCTATAAAAGTTTGCAAAACGGTGCCTTTCGCTGAACACATGCATCGCTTTTCAAGAAAGGAGGATTTTTTATTTTTATTTTCTTTTTTCTTTCTGGTAATACTTGACCTGTTGAGCACTTTAAAAATGGAATTAGTGGCCTTGTTGGGGTGTATGTGTTAATCTGTGCGTTTGTCTGTGAAAAATATTGTGAGCAATCACTTGAACACTGACTCTGGCGAGAAGATGTTTAGGCCTGAAATAAAAACGTGCAGTTCACTTTTGTGATTTGTGTCATTTGTGCATCAAGTAAAGTGTAAATGCGGTTTGCTCAATATAAGTTAGCAGCCGGGTGACTGTTTAGATTAGTATTGAAGTACAAAGTGTAGGTTTTTCTCAATTTTTAACCACAATTACTTTTGTGGCTCAAGTTTAGTTTTAATTTGATTAGGACTAATTGTCTTCACCTGAAGTTGCACTCAGTTTGCCAACGGTAACCAAGCTGAAAGGGTTTCTCAAGCTTGCTTTGAGGAACAAAGTTTTCACATGCAGGTTTGGAATTAAATTTTTATTTATATAATGTAATTTATCTTAGTTAAAATTATATTAACAAAGTAGAATTCCCATCACATCTTTGCTGATTTATTCTGTAATTGCATTATTATTATTATTGTTTTTTTTTTTTTTACCAATCTAGATTTTTATGTGTCTGAAATACAAATGTATATTACTTTTATTCGACATTTTCGCATGTTCTGCGTGATACAACTTTATTTAAAAATGTAAACCACAAAAAAACCTGACGAAACACTTATTTTAAGAGAGGGTATCTTGCAAGTTATATTTGTCACCTTGACATGTAAAAAGCTTTAAAAACGTAAGGGTTTTCTCCTATTTAGTCGAGAGGACATAGCGTCGTGTTATTGAATATGTTGTTTTAAAGTGTTTTGAGATGAACACAAGAGGCCGCTGTTGCCCTACTCATTGCTCGCTTCAGTACTGAGCGTAATGGAAAAACAGCCAAACTTGTTCAGTAGGACCTCACGCGCTGACATAAGTCCTGCCATGGGCTATTAATGTATCACAAAGCACAAATGTTTACTTTCCACCGCTTTTTCCTCTAACAGCCGAGTGTGTTTGTTCATTTTGCTTTCAGTGAATGCCTTTCTAATCTAACTGACTGTTTATTTCTGTTTGTTCAATGTTATGTACGGTCTTCTAGTATAGGCCTACTAAAAGCTTTTAAAGGAAGAGTTGATTCAAAGATGAAAATTCTGTCCTTTCCTCACCCTTAAGCTGATCCAAACTGGTGTAGTTTATTTCATCTGTTGAACACAAAAGATGATATTTTGAAAAATGTTGAATGTAGGCATCAACTTTCATGGAAGTCAGCTGTTTGGTTCCTAACATTGTTCGGACTATTTGTTTGCTATGTTTATTATTACTACACATCATGATATCATTACCTGTACCATGCTGACTTTCACTTTACTATAGTATGTTGATCTTTGTGGTCATGACCGCTGTATAGTGGTCTTTTGCAATTATGTTTCTCTGTGGAGTGTGTTTTGTCCGCTCAACTGAGTTGATCTAGAAAGATTCAGTCGGACTAGTTCTGTATGTTGGAAGCAAATCAAAATTCTGGGAGGGTGAAATTTAACCTCCAGCTGGTCTGTAGGACAAGTCTGTCTGCGGTTGACCTGCCCAGACTTGTTCATATAATGCCTCCCCTTCTTAAACCTAGTTTTACCCCCCTTTATTAGGTCATGTCCCATGTAAACCAACCGCCGCTGCTTCTTACATATACACACACCACCTTCTGCGTTCTGCGAGGTCCTAGGATGGCTGGGATGGTCAGCTGTCTTCTTGCATGCCATGGTCTTGAGATTTTTAGCTGGATTTGGGAAAATCAGACCTTTGAGCAACTGTTCTTTAAAAAAAAAGGTTTGCTTTTTTTTTCTTTTAAGGAGTCTTGGAGTATAAATAAGGATAAAATTCCCATTTCTCTTTTTCAAGATTAAGCCAGAGGCTTTTCTGATTTTTGGTTCATAACAATGTTGAAGTCATGAGTCATATTCTGAGACCGTGTCTGTCTGGGAAGACACCGTATTCTGGGGTTATATCCCTGGGATTAGTCATAACTAAAAGCCAACAATAAAACTAATAATAGCGGTTTGGTGGCACAAAAAGAGAAAAATAAGTAACTTGTCGACCACAATGCTTTACATTTTTTGTTTTTTGCAAAAGCACCTCAGAATAATACCTGGAAGCCATTTATCTGTGGAAGACAGTGGCTAAATGGTGTATTCACAAGCTGTTAAACGTTTTAGACTAAACAGTCGTTTCTTCCTGTCTCCTGCCTTTAAACTTGATGCTGGTGATTTGTCATCTGCCACAATGTCTTTCCTGAAAGAAACTAGGTGTAGTTTGAGAACAAAAGGGCTGGTGACCGTGTCATTAGTGTCAGAGGTTTTTACATGTATTTAGTCATCTTGTACAACAGCTGTGTTTAAATGGGTGATTGTTGTAATGCCTGTCCTAGCAAGACACTCCTGGCACGGTTTCAGGTATTTCTATTGACAACCATGTTTAATGCGGACTTCGTTTTTATTAATCCTGAAATGATCATCTTACCTTGTTTGCTTTTTAATTACCCCTATTAGTACTTTACATTTTTTTTTAATTAATGTACATTCACAAGCGATCACGTTTTTCCAGTCAGGTCAGTAACCTTATAAAGCAGCGGAGCTGAATACTACTTAATTTATCTTATTAACTACCATTATTGGACATTTTCACTCATCATATAAATATTCATACATGTGGCTAAGACCATTTCTTGGTAACTGCTCAATTTTGGAGCAAGCTAGCCATACACAACTGCTAAATCGTCTATCGTAACATAAATTAGTCATTGTACCTTTAATTACATTTGCGTATTTGCACCCTGATCTGAGTTTGGTGTCACGGTTTTGCATTTAAGTCCTGAACACTGTGCCCACAGTCTTGCCAAAACTGTGGTGGTGTTTTACATGTGTTTCCTATCATAACGTCTCTTTGTGGCTTGCTTCTGTGCAATAAGCAGCGAGAAAAGGGATATTTTAGAATTATGTTCCATGAAAAGCACTCACGAGAACTGATTTGTTTGTGTCGTGGGTTGGACTGGCGACAGACTTGTCATATGATTAGTATTGTTCTTTAGAGATGTTAATGTTACTGCTGCATAAATCCTCATTGTGGATGATACATTAAGATTATAGGATCTCCTTTTGTCAGCATTTAAAGTTAGTTCATGTTGGCCTTTATCATTGTGTTATTGTGCATTCACTCTATTTTTAACCACTTTTAGCACTGACATTTCTACGCAAAAACATTCCGTAGCAGGGAAAGGCTGTGTGCAAAATAGTTCAGCATAAATTCCCAGCATAACATTGCAGGAAATCCCCTTACAGAGGTCCAGTGCAACACATTTTCAGGGTGTCCTGCATTGTTGCAATCGGCAGTGCATGATGGGAATGGGTAAATATCCTATTATCCGCCCAGGAAATAAACTCTGTAAGCCGCAATAGGGTTGCGATAAGATTTGCGTCTGATTCTGCCAGTGCTGCTGTTGTTTTAATCTCTCTGATAACCATCTTCTCATAACAGCTAGCTAATTGAAAACAACTGGATTGCTAGTTTACAGGGAACTGCAGAAATATGTTGCAGAGGCTCATGCAGAATGTAACAGAGGCCCAAACATCCAAAGGAGGGAATGTTTTCTCACACCCCTGTCAGAATTCAGAGGTTTCGCACAAAAGAACGGCTGTGCGACTTGAGTTTACACCTCTATGAGGAGGTCCTGGTCCAGGTGTGTGATTTTAACCTGAAGCTGCACCCCGTCATTTCTTCCCGTCTGTGCGATCTCACTCCTTCATGTTGAACGTATATTTTTCCTAAACCACCTCCTGTCGTTTAACTCCCCCACTCAATGTCAACATGCCAGTGGCCCTGCAGTTAGTTTAGTCTTGTGCTGTGTTTGGAAAAGCATATTCTTACTATTGTGGAAATATAAAACATGTATCATGCGCAAAGTATGCAAGTGTTCTGTATGCAGTATGAATGCAGCTACTACATATACTTAAAGATATGAAAAACGTAAAAGTATGCTTACATTCAACTTGCACGTTAATTCATGTATGAGTGGAATACCCAGATTTGCTTAAATATGCATCTGACTCCATTGTAGTGTATGTGTATCCCTATTTTTGTCCCCATCCATGCAGCATTTTTTATGTAGCATCCCATTTTGCATAAAAATATGTGAAGGGAAACCCAACTAATGCTATTCGCTTGAATTGTCCTTTTGTTTTTTTGTTTTTCCAGAATGGCATACAATTCTTACTACTCCTACAGTGTATATTGTGTGCACAGTATGCAAAATTTTATATGTACCCAGATAACCACATTTGCTTAAATATGTAGTATGCAGCAGAACAGACTGTACTGAATGCTAGATATACGAGTAGGGAGGTATGACAACAATATTAGACTGTATCCATTTTACATTTGCAGTGAGCAGTAAATGAGTATTCCATTCCGAACATAACAATTCTTTTTACACATTGATCTTTTATAATTATGTGCACATTGTGCCATTATAATGTTACTCTATTGATTTAGTGTGATTGTGTTGTAATTTAGAAACGCTGCGTTATGGTTTAAATGGTTTAAATCTGATTTATGTTCATGTTAATGGCTGCCATCATTCTTGTGTTTGTAGGCTGGAAGCGAATTAGTTTGAAGCTCTATATAGCATGACTGTTTGCAGACCCAGACTGGAGATAATATTGGGGCAGGTTGGAAAGTGCTGTGGTGTGGTTTGACTTGGTGGCTGGCGAGACCCTTAAATTGTTTCCATATGGAAACGAAATGTTAGAGTCGTTTTCAGAACGTGAGTTCTGTGAACCTCAGTGTCCTTTAATTACTGTTAGCCACTGTTAGCAGTATTGCCGTGAACTAATCTTGCCATATTTCTGGAAGTGACAGCATGTTATGCAGATCTTGAAATTGAGTTCATTTCTCTCCAGCATTTCGATGCAAAAAAAGAAAAGAAAAAGCTAACCAGTCTCATGTTAAAAAGGAGCTAATCAACTCCACATAAACACAAACGCAAGTGAATTCCATTCTGGCTAACACAGCTAACGCTGTGGTTGTTTTTCCAGGATGCTTTGTTTGCCATTGTAGGCCTCCATTTCTTATTGTTTGTTGAAGTATCGCTCCGTCTTCCTCTCCTTCTTGTTCTCTTTCATCATTATTTGCTGCAGTAGAAAGATATAATTATAGCTTTCGGGAAATGATGCATCCGTAAAGGCCCCTTTGGGAAAGAATCAGACTGTAAAACGATTCTTTGCCCGCTGTGTATAACAGCGCTATGCTGTGTGGAGAAAGTGTGAGGTAAACAAGTTCTTTCAGCTTTCTCTGTCTATCACAGTCTGAATGGTGAGATGTTTCCATTCTTCTCTCCAATACGTTCAGTGTGAAATAGTCTCCATGTTCACTGAAAAGTTCATCTCCGCCTAACAGCTTTAGTGATGTGAAATTAGCTTTTTCTTGATCTTAAATTAGTCTGTGTCCCTGAGTGTTATGTAATGTAAGGAACGAGGCGTTGATCCAGTCCTTTATGGATTTATGTAGCAATGGGGGGGGGCGGGGGAGGGTGTTTGGAGATATATGCGTGAGAGTTTCAGAACCACAGCTTTGGGACGGACTGGTTCATATTAGAGTTGTTTATGGTGTGTAAATTATCCAGAACTGATGTTAATCAACAGATGCACATGCTCACAAAGCTCTGAGCTCATCTCTTACTCAGGGGTCTGGCACGATGCGAAATGCATCACGCAGAAATTTACAGGAATATTTTGGCGCTGTCGAAACCACCTGAAAAACAACTGCACATTTTGTTTCATTGTGTATCATACTGACATGGCTGCTGCACTGCATGTTGTTTTAGCTTTTTGCCTCAATTTGAATCACATTTCACCTAAGGATGATGAACTCTTGACAATTACAATCTGTTAATTTGCTGTTAGAGTAACAGATACTGTCGTGCTTTTGTAATATAGCCAATCAACACACGTAATGTAACACAAAGCTTTGTTTTTAGAGTTAGCGCAAATGGCCAACTTTTGACATAAATACTTAAAATTCAGGTTAAAAAAAAGCAGTAAGCAGAATGCAATGAATATAGATACACTATAGAAAAATAGACGTGCCTTTCTGATTAAATTATTATCAGCATATATGTGTAATGGTGATATTCTTCTCAGAGTTAGAAATGTCAAGAAAGTAATTCATTTCATTTAGTCACGGTAGTTTATATAGTGAGTTTTGCTTGGCTCTATTATTATTATTATTATTATTATTATTATTATTATATAAATGGTCTTTTGTGAGGCAATCTCTTTAAAATATTTAATCACATAAATCACAGATAATTATGACAAAAGTACTGTTGTTCAACATACTGAGTATTCGGTGCTTTATATACATTAAAGACTAAGTAAATATTTGGTGAATTTGACTTATTTTAGACAAAATATTGCTAGGTATAATATAATATTTAAGCAAGGTCACAAAAGTATTATTGCTCCAATGTTTAAATATTGGGTGCTTTTATACAACAGTCCAGTAAATAAGTAAATATTTAGTAACAGTTACTTATTTTAGATACAATACTGCCAGGTATTAGAGTGTTTTTTTATTCCCTAAATGAATCCGTGTTTTTGAACAAATCAGTTGAATGTGTGAATGAATGACTCAATCATAATGATCATCCCTGTGTACCAATGTGCATACTATCCACCCTATCTGTGCTAACTAGTATTGAAAATTACTTTTATATCACATAATTTAGAATAAATAGTGCACATAGAGACGCGCACCATTACTTGTTTTTTATCCTGAATGAATCAATGTGTTTGGACGACTCAATGTGTTTGGTTGAGTGACTCACTTAGCTTACATGTTTCCTTCTTGATGAATCAGTGGTTCGAAATAAATCCGTTAATTGATTCAATGACTCACTTTGAACGAATCAGTGGATTTATAAGAATCATTTCAGAAAATAACTCACTCACTCAAATAGTTAATTATCGCTACCTACTGACTCAAAATCCTCCAGAAGTGTATTTTAGGAACAGGCAAACACAGATAAGCTAATTGCTACAAACAAAAGTCACAGCCGCTGAGCCAATTTTTTGTGAGTTTTATTTTTAAACTCTTGTCTGGTAATCATGACTGACTGAAAGTCATGGATATTCAATGATGCAAATATGGCCAACTTCAGCTTCATGTTTCGGATGTCTGTCATGGAATGGAATGGATAAAGTGTACATTTGTTTGATAGGAAAGAGTTAGTTAACTATTTGTTCTTGACATAAAAGTTTTTGTTGCTACTAATGTTAGTGTAGCTCATCACCTTGTGTTTTTTTGTAACATCACACAACCTGCAGGTGTTAATAGACTTCTTCCCTCGTCCATCTCTGAGTGCCTTGTTTCAGACGTACACACACCAGTCCTCGATGGGAATGCGTCAAAGGCATGTATGAAGAGGTATTTCTAGTTTTTTTGCCAAATACCTTGTTGAAATGAACACACTGAAACCTGAGAAAGGAGAAAAAGAGGTATGTACTGCAAACAATAGAATGAAAAGCGGTGTGAGCGTGTCCTCATGTAGCCCAGGACAGTTTCTTGTCAGCTTGTTTTTATGTACATCAGCATATTCATCAGTGCTGTCAGTGTAGGCTAAACTAAACTGGAGCGAAACCATATGAGCATGCAAGCAATCTAAAATGTAACCCACATATTTATGATTTGTGGGACCGAGAAATCATCATGGAAAACCAATATCCGTTGACCACTAATTAGATTTTTTTTGGTATAATCCACTCGACGTATTTGGTCATTATTATGGCCCTGTTGAAAATAAATTACCAGCTGTTATGTGTCAAACAAAACAATTTGATTTGAGTTTTGTTATCATCAAATCCACAGAATTATCAGTTAGATTTAAGGTGTGCATTTTTTACATTAAACTGATTAAATTATATTTTCCTCACTGTTACTGATTATTTCAAATACTTAATTATACTGTTGTGTGATTTGCTTATGCAAACAAGTATGGTAGTTTTCCATCAAGTATTTGTGTATGTGCTATTTTGTGATGCAGAGCGACTCACTGTTTTGTTTACTTTGAATAATTTAGATGTTGTTTATTAATTTCATTCAATTGATTTGTTTATTAAAAGCTCTCCATCCGCCGCGTGACTCTTGTTGTTCTCTAACTGGACTTAATCTAGCTGCTTCTTGAACTAAATTCTCTTCTGTATTGATTATAATTGAAGACAGGAACATGACTTGGGCAATGAGAGGGAATAGTGTGGACCTTTTTGATGATCATAACAAAATTTTACACGTTTCAGCTGTTGGTTCCAATTCGGGTTCGTTCATCCTTTTATGACTCATGTCATGCCATTTGAGGACTGTCACTCCATCTGGAGATTTTCTCTTTCCCGTTAGTCATTTTGGGCATAGAGCGTGACCCGTTGGATCTGGCAGTGAATTTGTCTGTTTCATCCATTTGGCCGCGTGGAGAGAAATACGAGTTCCTGCTAAGAACTTGAGCAACCTTGTTTAATTTGTGCTGACCTCGAAAACAAGTCAACTGAGCTGCCTTTATTTTGATTTTTATTATCCAATCAGTCATTGCTGGAGGCTTTTTTAGGACCAGTGAACAATAACCAACATCTGATGTTGATTGTGACTTTCGTGTCCTATGTCATAGAAGCATTATATTCAGCTCACCATGTGCAGGAAGACAGACAAAGAAAGGAATAATAAAAAATGACAGTCTTCATTTATGTTAGTTTTAGATGTTTGTATAGGCCTTTGTAAGTGATGTAAACCATTCCCCGGTTATTAACTGTACCACCCATCTCCACCCTTACTGCAGCCATTCATTTCTTCTGCGGTTCACACAAGGATTGTACATCACTATGGTGACTGAAGCATTAAATCTGTTGTGCAAGAGCTGGTTTCTGAACCACAGTCGACATTACAGACCGGTTTTGTTGTATTTATGGTGTGTGCGGAAGATAGGTGTGCCATCATGCACTGATCTCTATCTCTCAGTGTTATATAATGTCATTTAAAATTAAGTCACTGCTATATTTTGTTTGAAATTTTGAATAAATATATTTGTATTTTTTATATATATAGATATAGATATAGAAGCCCCTCCTCCCAAAAACATTTATTTCACTTGACCACTTTCACCAGTCATTTTGAGTTTATGTTGTCATAAATTATGTGTAAGGGTCAAAGGTTATTATAGACTATAGTAGTCTGGATGTAATGGATAAAAATGGGTTTTAAATATATATCCAGTGTAGTGGACAAATGCATGATAAGGTTAATTTGAGTTCCCATATGTGCAGATAACTGATACATACAGTGACATCGCCGCCGCCGCCGCCTCGTGTATGTGATCGTGTTTGTGTGCATTATATAGTCTCAATGACTAATGGATCAGGCTGTTCTGTCTCTAAGCTGCTTCTTTATGATGTATCCATGTATGGTTGATGATTATTGGCTCCTGCGCTAATCTCTTATCTATGACCTTATCGTACTGAGCCCTGCAGTAAAACGGCAACACAGACAGATTGTTTGTGTGCATGTCTGTATGTTATACAAGAAGTTTGTATGAAGTATATATGTTACTCTTATTTGAGTAAATGTAACATTTTTAACCTTTCGATTTTATTAAACTGCCTATATATTATGCTTTTTATAAATGAGTGCACCCATACAAAAGTTTTGAATGTTTAAAAAAAATTGATTTATTTATTAAATTTATTAAGTATGTATATAATATACACAAATATACAGACAAAGAGTTGCATAAAATAAATTTAGCTTGTAACCAAGTATGTGCATGTCTGTATTCGTGATAATTGTTTTGGGGCCTGTTCAGGGAGAGGCTTTAGACCATCTAAGTGTCATAGCAACAAAGCCTGGAAGTGCTGTTTTCCTGGAAGTGTCTGGGGCTAAGTGGGCATGTCGGCGTTCCAGCAGCTCTGCTCGCTTGCATGTGAGGATGTGTTTATGCTTTTTTTTTGCCTTAGAGCTGATTCACTTACATTCATTTTCCATGCGTTTTGGAGCAGTCATGATAGGTGTGTTCATGGCATGTCTGGGTGCTGACGCACTGCAGAAGGTTCTCAAGTTTGAGTTGGATCTAGCGCTTTGGATCCAGTAGTTCTATAGCAGCAATAACCACTGGCTTACAAAGCTGAAAGCTTGAGAAACGGCCAGTTCTTGTTATCAAACTTTGCCAGTCTAACCATACTCTCATAAACCACTCACACCCATATGCACAGCAATTATTTATTACAAGTGTGCATGGTTGCCTCATTGCACATTCTGAAATGTGATATAAATGACAAAAAATCGCCAGATTTGAATCTTTGTGCTGCAGAGTTGACAATTACGAATGCGCCTGCCCAAAGTATTTATAAGGATATTTTTTTACTGGTTTCGCACTGAATGTGCTTTTCCACATAAATTACACTTTTTAATTGCCCCCTGCTTGGACAAAGCATTTCTCTAAAGTGCTGTGAAATGGTAATAAACCAGATAGCCAATCCATTGTGGGATTGAGTCTCTGCATTATTAGCATTGCAGAAGGTCAGATGTCATCTTACAGGGCGCTGTGTGCCTTAAAGGCCTCAATGAGAGCCTCTGTTCAGTTGAGAAACTGGCAGTCTTGGACCACTGACCTCAAGCTTATTTAAAGTCAGGGAGATGCGTTCAAAAAGCAGCTGTGGTGCAAGAACCAAGATTTGAATCCACATGCATATTTTTGCCAAGGATTTAACCAAAAGAAGGTGTCTCAGGGGCTATTTACACAGATTTTGCTATGAAAAATGTGAGACACTTACAGTTGAATTGTTAATTGAATTTGTTAATGTTTTTAAAATGCTGGGTAGTGCAAGAAAAAAAATTGCATGTGTTTAGTTTGTATACATAGCAAAACAATCGAAAAAGCAGTTGAGTGGTATACGAAAACACATGCTGTGTGAAAGGCAGTATGTCATACTTTGCAGAGAGAGACAATCCCAGAATGCATTGCAACCAAGCCTGAAAAAATTCCCCAATTCCCTATAAACACACACATATTCGAAAGTAGTTGCATCTAATTAGTTCAACTATTTGACTAAATATTTATGTGTGAAATGTATTTTAAATGATTGTTAGAGTTAGACTTAGCAGCATGCTATCATACTAACTCTTCTTAGTGTTTTCTGTGTGCTATGAATATGAACGAATTCAGTTATTAATATTTTTCATCATTTTGAGTATAGTGGCTATTTAGGTTTATTGTTCACAATATAATATTTTTTTGTTCTTTAGGCTACGTACATGTTATGTTTCTGACTTCAGTGCAAGACCTGTTGTAATAAGTTCAGAACTTAGAGGGATGAGTTTCTGAGGTAGTGCTTGCAACAAATTAAAACTGAAGCCCAATGGAAAGGAGCGATGTGTGTGCAGTATGTTAGCGGAGCTCTTGGAAGAACAGCTGCTTATTCCAGCTGTCTGTCACACATGTGAAATGACTCACACATTTTTTTCTTCAAAATACCTTTACATTCTTCCCACATACACATCGCCACCACTTTCAACGGCAACCAGCCCACAATGGAGGAAGGCCGGTGTGTTCAACACTCTTCTGAAACTGTACATTTTCCATCAGCCTTCAGGCCCTGTTATGGTAACAAATAAAAGTCCCTGATTCAGCAGCTATAACACCCTCAAAATACCCTTAGAAAAAAAAACACATCTTCCTGTATTTTTTTTCCTTTCTCAGTATTTATATTCCGCAGAACTGTTTAGGCTATACAAACGCCTCTGTTCTTCCCCGGGGGTTGTGATATACAAGCAGGGACAGGGCCGCCACACCCCACAGTATTCAGGTAGCACAAGAAACTCAGGCTGCTCAGCTAGCAATTATCTGATAACGTTTTTAGGCAGCTTTTTGTATATCAAAATAAAAAATGAAGAATGCATCACAACAGATGTGTCTTCACATAGTGGTGTTTGCCCATGGGGGCTTTTTTGTGAAAGATCTTTTGTCCTGATGGCGCTGCTTATCGAATGGCATGCATGTGCCTGTGCATGAGAAATGAAGATAAACTAAAACCCAGAAAAACAATCTTGTTGAAAGAAACATCCTAAACCAGCTAATGCTATAGCTGGTTTGCCAACTTGAGAGGTTTTAGGCAAGTTTAAAGGGATATTTCACACTAAAATTAAAATTCTATCAGTAACTGCACACCCTCTGGTCGTTCCAAATCCATAAGACCTTTGATCGTCTTCAGAACACAAATTAAGACACAGAAGTGTCTTTGCATACAGAAAGAATGTGCATAGCTTCATAACATTAAGGTTGACCAATGATGTCACATGGACCATTTTAGCAATCTCCTTACTACATTTTTGGCCTTAAATGTCTATGCAGGGACAGAGAGCTCTCGGATTTCATCAGAAATATCTTAATTTGTGTTCTGTAGATGAAGGGAAGGTCTTACGGGTCTGGATTGTGACTAATGCAACAATGCACCAAAAAAATCAACAGCATTTTCTGCGTTGTGACAAGGCCTGTGTGAGTTCAGTAATTGAAAATTTGTGTTTTTTTTGCCTCTCTGCCTCTAATGGAGATGTTTTTGGTATGTTGTTTATTTTACAGAGTCGTACAGAGCCATAAAAGTGGGTGTGTTTGGAACAGGGTTGTGGTTTTAGCCCTCAGGCTGTTTTTCATCTCTGTGTTACAGGTCTTTGCCTACAGTAAATGCAAACAGAAATGATAATATCAGCCATAAAAACAAACTTTGCATTAGCGCTAGTGAGCTAACACACAGGTTTTGGATGACAAGGAAAGATAACAGATGTTCACTCCCCTAGATCTCAGGTTTCTCAGTATGTTGTTATGCTCAGGCAAAGGTTTGTGTTTCTGCACGTGACTGTGAGTTGTAACGACAAATAAGGAAATGAAAGTATCCGCGCTAGATCTTAGTTCCTGTTTCAAACTTGCCTGAAGTTTTCCAAACTCCTGTCACATTTTTTGTCGAAATCTTCAGAAATGGAAAGTTAAAGAATAACTAGCATGATTAGCTGTTAGCTCTTAGCTTTCTGCCTCTTTTTTCTTTAATAATTCCTCATCCCAAATGCTTACATGATGATAGTAGTTTGTTTTGGCCTTTTTTGGTGTTTTTTGCGTGTGTGAGTCACATGATTTTGATGGGAAGTGTCTCACGTGCCTACGTATTTTTCTGAGTGCCAGCTACTGGTTATCAGACGGCTGTTTGTGTGTGTGAATGCAGTATTTGGAGGTGGGTATTTGGCAGCTGGTATAACCAGGCTATTGAGAGATGTACTCAAACAGAAGGCCCTGTGGGGGCCATGAGAAAAGGCAGTCATTGTGACTACAGATGTGTGTGTGTGTGCTGGGGGCCGTGGACTACGCAAATGTGGTGGCTGTAAAAGGAAGGGGGGAGGGGGTTTTTGAGTCACAGACAGTCATTGTTGTTGTCTGCTGTGCTGGTCAATGAAGACCTCTAGCAGGCCCAGGCGCTCTGGACTGTAATCCTGTTCTTTTGAGAGGGTCTTTTCATGTCTCTTGGCTCAAGGCTTGTGAGAGTTGAGAGCTGGCTTTTGGGCAGGGAAGAATGATGTGACACAGCCATGGTTTCTCCTGCCACTGGCTTAAGAAAGGGTGCTTTCAAATAGCAGGGCACGAGATCTCTTTTGAGGATGATGACAAAGACCATCAGCCGCCCCTCTTGAAAATGTTTCTAGCTCGGACAGAATACACCCTGCTGAAATAAAAACATTAGAAACAAGTCTGGTTTGTTAGTTGATGTACAAGTTTGTTTATGTGCACTTTAAATAATATGCTCTTATATTGGTCTTGTGCTTTTATATCTGTAATTTTTTGCACATTTTTAATTAAACTTAGAATTTTAACCATGAGTGTATTTTGCATGTTTATTGGCATTTTGTGTTGTTAGCATAACAGCATGCTAACACCAACCTCTCTTGATGTCAGTTTGGAGTTTCACTCTGCCACACTGCTAAAAAAAGATCTTATTTAAACTGGTATGCTGCTTAGCATTTTAGACACTTATTAGCTAGCCAAACTGCCAACTTAAATCACCTAAGACCTGCAAACTTGGGCTGATCATATTTTCTGCCTTAACTTACGCATAAAAGATCATATTTACAGACTGAATGCATATAAACAGCGTAATTCATAATTATTAGTGGGGAAACTTTTAAAATCTTTATTGAGCCCAGAGATTCAGAGTTGGGGGCATTCATTATTTCCTTTTTTTATACTATGTTGGAATGCGTGGCAATTTAGTGCAAAGCAGTTTCATAAATGTAGTAAAAATGCATAAAAACAAGTGATGCACATTTATTCATCATTTTGTAGAGGTAGAATTCTTGCTATACTTCTCTTTAGAAAAAGATGCGTTACCATCTTGCTCTTACCACAGTGACTTTAACACATTCTTTTGACTTTCCATCTCAAAAGTACAAACTTCCATGGAGCACTGTGACTTGTTTTTTTTCTGTGACTAGTGCATCTTGTGCTACTGCTGTAGAAAACAGCAACTGTCGTCTGGTTGCCTGACGGCGTGAAGGTCATTTCCAGTTACCCCCACCCCTCCACCTACGGTTTTCCTCTAAAGTAAATGGCATGAGAAAGCGTATTATATGAAGGGTGCATCAACTGGAACAGAGCAGTCAGTAAAGCAGAGGCTGTGAAAGAGAAACGGCAATAATCTTTTAATGCCAAAAGCAAGAATGCATGCTGCATTTTCTATTCATTTAACGCCTACTCTGTATATAAACAGTTGCTTTGTTTTAAAAGCGTGTGAGCTGCATACATAGACAGCATGTTGCACATCACTATTTGGAAATAGCATTGCAGATTAAGATTAAATTAAGGCAACATCTAGTCTGATACTGCATACAAGATGGTATATTAGATGATATATTATACAAGATGGATTTGAATGAAAACATATGATTTACTGTCATAGTGTTTAAACAGATCATAAGAAGAGATCATACACATTCATATGAATTATCAGTTCATATTTCATATTAATTCAGAAAATTTGCCAAAACATACTATAGTACGTATTGCCATGATAGTGTGTTGGCAAAATCACGTATATAATTTCTGCATTGTGAATAGCTCAGTGAAAAAAATCATCCAAGTGTTTTCTGTGTGATAATAGACAAATTGACCATGATTTAGATTCAGTATTTGAATACTATAAAACATAAAAAAAATAGTTTAAATCTTATTTAAATTTGGTGGATTTGCTCCTTATTTGAGTGTGCAGTTTGTTAGTGCATATGTTAGCTTAGCAGCATGCTAACATCACCATTGGAAATCTCTTGAGTCATGTCCCATGTAAGTACTATTTGTAAGTAGTTGATGCCCATGTCATCTTTTAAGACATTTTATGAAATTGCATTGCCCAAATGCAGTAGATATCGAGAGTTTGGAAAAGAGCTAATATGTTGTGTGTTTTTGCTTTGTGTTGAAACAAAGCCGAGAAAGAAACTGACTGATCAGCATACTAAAGGTTGCTTTTTTGTCCTTTTTTATTTCTCTTTCACAGATGTAGGCTGGTTGTTGGCTAGCCTAGCATGTCAAACATGTTAATATATATCTGAAGTAGGTGATGTTATGATGAGCAAGAGAGGATGAGTGAAGACGCTTGATGTAAACAGTATCTTTTATGATGACGGCAGAACAAAGTGCTTTGCATGCAATTTTTTAATACACTGGTGTATTAAAACGCCAAACCCTCATGCTGATGCACACAGCCAGTGGCCATTCTCTGTGCTATCTTTTATTGAAGACCTTGGAGGTGAGATCATCAAGCAATCAGGCCTCTGCACTCAGATACATGACCCCGGCCATCTTCGAACACATGACGATATTTGGCTAAGTGTGTGTGTGTTAATAAAGGGAACACTGCAGCTGCAGTCAAATTTGCCCTTCAGTGCTGTGTGTACCATTTCAGCTGAATCACATTAAGACCGATCCACACATATCGATCCACAGCATGACATCACTGTGTCCTTAATGCATTTCCCGTGCAAGATGTTTTGGGAATGGGACAGTGGGAGTTTGTTTTTTTCATAGGATGGCTGATAATTGTTCCGGTATCTCTTTCAGATTGACAGTTTAGTTTTTCCATAAATGAAAATTGTATTCATTAACTCACCCTCATGTCATTACAAACCTGTACGACTGAATTCTTCTGTGAAGATATTCTGAAGAATGTTCACAATGCTCTCTTCCATAATTAAAGGGACTTATAAAAGCATTTAAACAACTCGTGCACTATTTTCCAAGTCTTCTCAAACCATATAACAGCTTTTGTGTTAGGAACAGATGAATTTCTAGTTATTTTTGACCTGAATGTTGTTGTTGTTATGACATTATGTGAATTGTATTCAAAAATATATTTTTTAGCAACTTTAACGTTTGAAATTCGTTTCCAAAGGAACATTTGGCTTGATTCGGGTTGAAATATGGTGCACAAGCATATTCAAGAAATGTTTTTAAACATGTCAACCACTGCTTTGTTGGCCTGTGTGAGTGGATGCATGTTCTGGGGGAATTTATGTATCTTCATGAGCGATAAATATAGTGAAGTGAAGTGAAGTGAAAGTGAAGTGAAAGTGACATTCAGCCAAGTATGGTGACCCATACTCAGAATTTGTGCTCTGCATTTAACCCATCCGAAATGCACACACACAGAGCAGTGAACACACACACACACTGTGAGCACACACCCGGAGCAGTGGGCAGCCATTTATGCTGCGGCGCCCGGGGAGCAGTTGGGGGTTCAATGCCTTGCTCAAGGGCACCTAAGTCGTGGTATTGAAGGTGGAGATAGAGCTGTTCATGCACTACCGCCACCCACAATTCCGTCCGGCCCGAGACTCGAACTCACAACCCTTCGATTGGGAGTCCGACACTCTAACCATTAGGCCACAACTTCCCTATACTGTGTTATTGTTTATTCTGGACATGTATTTTCTTATGGATGTGCTTGCATTATGCAAGTGAAATAGAGGCTCTATAATAATAACATATGCTTCTTTGTTTCTGATAAATAGGTCTAATTTAAGCAGAATGGATTACAGTTCCTCCATGAGATCATTGTTTTTGTGTCAGTGCATTTATTCTATGCTTTGTCTGCTATTAAACAAACATTGCTTAGCAGTTCATTAGCTGATCATGTCTGGTGGCAGTGGTGGCAGTGTTCCTACAGATCAGAAAAATAGGAACGGTCCAATATAATGATTTGAAAGGGTAAGGAGTTATGTTGGTGCTAGAGAACAACCTATTGCTGTTATCACTAAAAACCTACTTGTGATCTGCCTCTCTATATTGCTAAATGTGTGACAGAACCATGTTAAAAAGGCCAGGTTCAGCTGGCTTCTGTGCCAGTAAGATGGTGTTTTATTGTTAGTTATTCCCATAGCAAGAGCACAGAAACTTTTTTCATTGGCTGTTAGTGTTCACTTCTGTGTAATCATATGCATTCGGTATGAGGACCATCTAAAGAAACCTTAGTTGTACTGGTAATAACTGAGTTAGCATATGTGCTAGTGGCTGTTAAATACCTTTTTTCATAGATATATGTAGATAGATAGAAATACAAAGACCACTTCAGAAACACACATAGTGAGTCAAAAATATGCCCACAGCTGCTTGTGCTCTTTGTACCTTTGTCTGCATGTAAAATTTCAAAATGCATCACATAAGGGTTTGATTTTTTTTGTATTTTTCTTTTATTGATTTGAAGAAAATGGAAATGAGTTTAATTGCACTTATAGAGGGAAAGTGGATTATCCAACTTTCCATTTCATTACCATGAATAAAAGAAAAATCGTTCGAACTGTCGCTATGGAAATAGTGATGTAACAATGGCGTATTTAGTATTCATGTCTCTGGGTTGTATAGGATTGTGTTTCTGTGAGAGAAAATACAGATTTCCAATTGACTTATTTATTGTGCCGCCTTTATTAATTTGTGTGATATTGACGCATGATAAACCAGAATAGATGAGGGCTTTTGAGATTGAATCTGCCAGCCTTTCATTCATTCAGAAAGACGGGATTCAACACCATTCAAAAACAGATTGCATTCAAAACGAAATCCATTGGCCTTTTAGAAACTGACAAAAGCTCTTTAGCTGACACAATCCATATCAGAGCTTATATATTATAGTTATAATTATTACTGGTCTTGAATATCTGAAGAATTGAGTTTTGAGAATTATAATACTCAGATCGGTGCAATAGAGAGACTCGATGCATTTTGAAATCATGGCTTTCCCCCCATAATCTCATCAAGTGCTGCTTTACATTTCGTCCTCCCACAAGAACCCTGAAGAATTCCATCCTTTGAATCTGATTTCACAGAACTGCTTTGCTTTTCCAGCTTTATCTTGCACCCTTTCACTGTCATTTAACCAGGAATGCCTATACTTGTTTGAATCTTATTTTTGACTCTTTGATAAGCCACACACCCACATATCTTCAAAGAAGCCATGGTCACCTCCTGTTTTAGCAGACCATGAGCGCTTTATCAAACCCAGAGCAAAACCAAAGCACAATCTAACCGTAAACAGCTTTTAATCTTCAAAGCCCTCTACAGTTAGCATGTTAAAAGAAGTTGTTTTCACAGACCATCTAGCAGGGGGTTCTGTTTAGCCTGCATTAGTCACATGGGACACTGAAGTCAAGCCATGAATTAAACTGCAAACTTGTTTTTCAAGAATGTATAGGTGTTAAAATTGAGATGCATAACAAGATAAAAAGTGATATCAATACCAGGAGAGAATGAATATAAAAAGTGGTAATTTTGCTAACACCTTGAATATATATGAGTGTAAACATCTCATTATTAAATATATATTTTCAAAATAAAAAGTGCTGTTTTAACAAGTATAATGAATTCTTAACACCTAAATATCATGTTTTCATGTTTCATATCATGTATAATATAGTACATACAATGTTTAATAAGTATAATACATTTTTGTGCACGTTGCACATTATATATTGTACAATATAAACTACATTTTTCTGTTGGTTATTGACCAAAAAAATAAGAAGAATAAAAAATATATATATATATATATATATATATATATATATATATATATATATATATATATATATATATATATATATATATATGCCAAGCTACCTACGACTTTCTTTTCATGAATTTCATACTTTGTTGAAGCTTTTAAGTGACGCCTTCGTGATATTAGTAAATTTTTACTTTATGTCCTCCAAAATTGTTATTTTTATTATATTATTTACATGATATATGTTATTATTTGAATGTTGTAATGTAGATATTTGTATATTTATGAATATATTATATAATAATATTTTATATAATAATAAAATAGATCCAGAAACAATGAGCATCATGTCATTGACTCATCTATAAGAAGCTGATAGTGATAATCCATACTAAACTGTTCCCAGAAGGCATATACCTTTCATTAAATGGACAACTATGGCTTTCTTCCCATGTGCATATCTCTAATAGTGATGACACTTTACTGGCCAAAACACATTTGTCCTCCTTTGTCTCCTCCCTTCTTTGTATTCAGACTGAGCCATGGGCTCGGTCAGGCTTGACCTCTCATTAGCACTGACCTGAGGTCAGTGTAATGGCATACACACTGATTTGACGTGTTTGCCCTGGTTTCCAGGACTCTTTTTCTCACGAACCACTGGAACAAAAGCTCCCATAATGCATGATCTTTAACCTCTCTGGTGTATTTAAGGCTTCGGGTGGGTACCTGTGGGCCGGGGCTGGAGAGAAGAACAATGTGTGAGTGATAGAATTAGAAGGAGAGAAAAAGAAAAAGAGAAAAAGGCAGCAGTTACATGAAATGAATGACCAAAAGTGCCGCAGGGAGTGGGGTCTGAAATCCTTCTCTAGTTTTTCCCCTGCCAGGCCATCTAATTTGTTTTCTTGGTCTCAAATATCCTTCAGTTAATTTAGGTTTTCTTTGACATGAGATATCGCTGTCTGAAGGTTCAATACAAAACTATAGAAGCCTGTTCCCTCCTCGGAGTAAAAGATTAAAAAAGGTAATTGAGCGAGAAAGCTTAAAAATATATGTAATGAGATATAAAATGGTAATTATGAGAAACAAAGTCAGATACAGTGGGATTGAAGTACAGTAGGCTTCCATACATAACTCCTCAGCTAAAAAGAGAAGGTTACTATCCTTTTTTATATATATATTGGATGGTGATAGAATTTAAATTTCTTGGTGTTTAAAAAAACTAAAAAAAGAACTTGATTTATTATAAAACATACTTTAATTATAAGAACACAGTCCAAAAATAACATTTTTGGAAACTTGTACATGTTGTATAGACTAGTACATTTGACTTCATTTTTCTGAAATGTCTGATTCAGACAACTGAACTGTAATAAATGATTATAACAATTTTTTTGTCAAAAATGCATATTGTGTGTTTGAGAGTTTGGCCCACGCAGTCGTGGTGAAGTTGTAAGGGGGAAGCAGGATAAATACTGTGGTTCCTAAACAACAGAACAACTAAAAATAACATTAAAACGTTGGAAAGTCTTTCAAACCTTATGTTATTAATAGCTGTGTGTAGCACCTACCATCTGCCCTTCATCCTGAAGGACCCTAGTATTAGAACCAGGATTATTTTCATAAGAACAGGTTTATTTATTTTTTATATCTGTGATAATTTCAGTCTGATTTTAGCATTGCGAATGCATTTTAACTCAAATTGTTTTGTAAACCTGTTTATGTAACCCTATAGTTTTAAAGCAACAGCAACAACAAATTAAGTTTAATTTGTTTAGTTTAACGTAAAGGGTCAGTGAGGTGGAAAATGGTCATGAAAACCAAATAAAGTTTATTTAACAACAAAAAATGTGAACCTGCTGGGGAAGAATGTAATAAGAATATATGTTATGACCCCTTTAAAGCAAAGGACACAGACAAAATAACATGAATATTCAAACAAAACATCCATTGAAGTTTGTTGTGCAGCTGTTTGACTGAGAACAGTACCTGAACAAAGAAAACATTTTCAGCTGAAATCTGGGAAATTCACACCTCTACTCTTCAGCCGAGACTGAAGATCCAGTCTGAAATATGATGAGCAGCACAATGTTCAAGATCAAATTACAATAGTTCTTCCTTCTCTATTCAGTCCCTTCCTTCCTCTTATCTTTCATCCATCCACGATTAGTTTTTTTGCTCTGTCCTTCTGATGGTCTTCCACTCGTGGGTGTTCATTTGTCTGTGATTGTGTATGAAGGTAGATAGGAGTCTTTCAGATTGTCTGATTTTTTTATGTAGCAGGCACTGTGTGTTCCTGCTGGTGTCTTTATCTCAGACATCAGCTAGAATTCCCATTCCCAGAACTTGGTTTTCCAGATCTCCCTCCGGGACCCCTCAGCATGATGCCCTCTATTTTTTATATCTCAATTTATAATTTACATAATATTTAAATAATAATATTTATTCTTTGTATGCATGTTTGCAAGGTCTAAATTAAAGCATATGGAGTAAAAAGTATATTTATATATATATTTTTCCTTTGAAGTTTAAATGAGCCTAAGTATTAATTTTCATTATTACCATAGTTAAATGTGCAAATTTACTGGAATGATGCTCAAGTAATTTACACTTCTGCTGGTGAAGAATGTAGCACCGATAATAGCACCAAAACACAAGACCAGGAAATGGCCTTCTGGGGAATGATCTTTAAGAATGTAAAATACACTAGACACTCCTAGATGAACGAGCAGATGAATAATGCTTGTATTGTCATTCATCTGAATCAGATTCAGGAAATGACTGTTGTCTTGTCAAGCATTAAGCAAGCGAATATGTTCTCAAAATCTGATGATATGCTAGGATTTAGTCATTTGAGGATGTTTCTTCACAAACAATTTTTTTTATAAACCATGGCAACCACTGCTTTGATATTGTTGACGTTTTAATGATTCAGTACTGACGTATATCCTTTGCAGCTTTGCATTAATTTGTGTCAAATATGACATTCTATTTCAATTCTATTCTAAGTTTTAGGCACCTGGGTCCAAAATATTTTCTCTTTTTTTTAAACAAATTATCAAATAGAAACCAAATATAATAGCTTTCTTCTTCTTCTTCTTACTTGTGCTATTGTTTATATAAACGTGTGTGGTATAATTAAGAATAGATTGTCGCTGTCATCAAAATCTGTGAAAAAGCAGCTGAGATGCTCTGACACAACTGGACTGTTGAAGTCACAGGACTGGTAATTAATTTAAGACGCTGACCAAGATTGGATTGATCCACTAGGACTGATAAATGGTTTCACTATATATCAATTATCATGTGACTCAGGATTAATTCCCAGAAAGCATTAAAGTGCTGTAGATTCAAATGGAGGAGCATCCATATATCCACTGCTGGCAGACTCATCACTGTAGTGGATTACATATTCAAGGTGACTCTACCCATATGTTTAAAAATGATTTCTGGCTATTACACTGTTTCACTCTTTAATTTAACTGCATTAAGGTTTCTAAGCCTTTGGTGAGATTATTTGTGCAATAGTATGTGCTGCAATGGACAGATCAGAGGTATGTCAGCAGGAAGCATGGAGTTCGTCTGAACACACACCTTGTTCTGTAGCCATGAGAGTTTGCCCTTAGCTGTGCACACCTGTCTTTTTCTGTCGTTGCACGTCTCTTCAGTGATTCAGTCAGCAGAGACTGAAGCCTATAAACAGACAAGAAGAGAGAGTGAGGGATGATAATGAAAACTCCTTTTTTTTAAAAGCAAAAATGGCACACTGTCCTAGTCTATAAGGTCGATTTTTTTTTTTTTTTTTACTGAAAAACAAACAACTAAAAACTTAAGAAAACTATTTTTTTTTACCAAATTTCACAATCAATGGTTTTCTGTATTCATCTTTTCACCATGCAGCTATTACAGTTCCGTGATGTCTCATATTAATATGTTATTAAGAAAGAAACAAAATTTCTGACAGCTGATTCATTTGTCTGTCCACACGGATAAGGATTCATATATCAAGATATTAAGATAACCTCTAACAGCATTCAGTTGATGCATTTGTCTATCCATTTAGACAAAGAGAAGCACTTTCGTTTTAGCTTCTGTCTAATGTGACTACTTAACTTTCCAAAATAAACTGTAAATAATCTAAACTTCTTTACCACGTCACAAGCTTATACCACAACAAGAGTATCTCTCTTGGACAATAATGAGCCCAATCTCTTAATTGTATGGCTTTATTTACACATATAGCATCACTGTGGATCCGGCAATGTTACAACGTTTTAAACCTGTTCAAGGGGATTCTGTTCACACGTGGTTAAAAAAAATGACTAAAAATTACAAAGAAACTTTTAGAAACACATTAAATGTGAAATTCTGAAGCAGAAACATTCTTAAGTCTTAACTTTAAACTCTTAAATAGTGTTTTCTTCTAATGCATTGATGAAATTGGCATGATGTGTGATGTTGCAGGGGCTCCAAGGCCTCCAGGGATGAAGATTAAGTGAAAACTGATAAACCTGTGGAGGGCAGGAGCCGCTTTGTCTTGAGTTTCTCGTCTGCTTGGCTGTTATGGTCATTGAGTCGTCCTCACAGCTGCCATATTACACACCCGCAGCTATTTTTCTCCTTCGTGCTCCCCCTCCCATCCTCTGCTTGAGTCTGTTTTACAGCTGACAGGTACATGTCCCAACAAATACCCAAGTCTGAGTGATAGTTGAACTACTGCCTCTGTTGGATGGGACTAGTGTCCCTTGAGGAGGTTTGCAGACGTGCTTTGCTATTTTCAATACTGAGGAAAAACAGGTCTTTGTTTTTCTCACACAGCAACAATGAAATAAATGACCTACTTACCCTAAACTAACATTTCAGGAGTACTCTGAATCTATCTATCAATCTGTCGCCAACTTTGTGTAAAATATAAGCTGAAAGTTCAAGTGTCCCATTCAAGATAAATCAGTCAGGTGAATATATTTTTTTTTCCATCAAACCCACCTCAAAAGAAAGATCTATTTTTACTTTTAGAAAAGAATTATATGTTAATTACTAGATTTTTTTAATCCTATCTGAATAACTTTATGAAATGACAGACGTCATACATTAATGGGTGCACATGAGATTTAAATTAGAAAAGTAGCCCTGTTCAAATAGTTCTTAAGGTAGTTATCTGTCATTATAATGAGCACATCTTGACCTGTTTTAAAGAGATGTGTCACTGGGATGTTACTGATTTAGTGTGTCAGTGATGCACACTGTACATATGACATATAGTTAGTGTTTTTTTCCCTATTTTAGATTCTTTCAGCACCAACTTTTCTACAATAACCCCCATCCCCCCCCACACACACATACATATGTGCAAGACGTCTCTTTAAATAACTTGTGAGGGGCATGTGATGAGGTCAAGAGTGGGGAAAGGTTTTTTCTTCTGTGTCGCTTTTGATTGTGTGAAAGCTGCTCCCGTTTACTGAAAACAGATCAGAGGCCTAATCTCTAAACCTGCAACCACAGCACAACCTCAAGCAAAGAGTCACCGCACATCCAACCTACAGCAGAGACTGCCTTTGTCAAATAGTAAAGCCAGTTTTATCATCTCCGTTCACACCCGGAGGTCAAGCTAACCCTAGAAATGAATCAGTGTTGGACTTTTTTTGTCCCTGATTAATAAATAATCAGACTGCGTAAGTTCACATTTGCGTAATAGCAGTCTTTTTTATCTGCTGTATTAATGTAATCACTTACATTTGTGGTGCTTTGAGTTCAGTGATTCTGGAAGGACAATATTTTATTGTAATAGGGAACCATTTTACTATCAACTCCGAGGTCCCATTTCTAAACTTTTGTGGTTAAGGTCCTCAGATGTAGCAGGAAGTAAAATCTGGTCGGTGTTTTGATTAAGTAGTGTTTTCATAGCAAGTTGTAAAGCGGGTATTAGTTGTTTGTGAGTGTACGTGTGAATCTTGTGCATGTGCGAAGGGTTTCTGCCTTATCTGATAAGGCAACAGCTGCTGAGCTTGTTATAGAATGACTCACTGTTGGCTGTCTGTCATGTTTCACACACACACACACACACACACACACCCTTTTAAGTCCTCAGGAGCTGTGTCATCCATTTGCCTATTCGCAGCCTGAGACATGTCTGAGATCAGTGTGGACAGAGCAGACTGTAGCTGCTTGCACTGATAGAACACTTTTATGTGGTGATAGTTTGGGATAGTCAGTGTGACGTTTGTGTTTTTAGATGTGAAATGGATCCTAATTATCTGGCTAAATACATGATATTCAAATCTATCCTTTTATAAAATCATTATCTGAGCTGATATGAGAATTTGAATAGCCAGAGGAAGCTCTTTCACATCTCTGGACATTTATATGTGATTTTATATATTTATTTAGTTGGTTGTTTGGTTAAAAAAAATCAGTCCTCTCTTGCCTTTGCATTCTAGAGGAATCTTTTAATAGTCAGAGGTACTTTCATAGCTCTAACTCACACTCAATCATATCAAATTCAAAGTATTTGAATGCTTGAGTTCATATATAGATATTTTTCTTCTTTTACACACAAATTAGCATTGACAGGAGAATTACTGTAGTATAGAACTCTCTTTATGTATTCAGTGACAGGAGAGAGTTTACAGTGTGTTTAGGCTCATGTTATAACACACACTAACACAGACTCACAGACCTGTTACCGGATGTGACTCACAGGGTGGTGAAAGTGTGTTTCAGCTGAGACGAAAACCTGGAAGACATCCATATGAGCTCATGAGCGTGTCCTCGTACACACAGAAACTCACGAAGAAACACATAGTACTTGGCAAAGCCGCAAGGACATGGACACACGCACACTGGGCAGGCTGGACAAGGTGGTATCCTTTCTGATATGATATTGGGGTGTGTGATATTTCGTGATTACAACAGAGATTAAAATAACACCCACAGCATATGTAGAAAGCAGCTGAAGCAGTTCAAGCCTAAAGCCGTAACATTCCTCCCACAGCCAGACTGTGTTCCATGACTTCAGAGAGCTGGATCAGTCCTGCTCTGCTACGCCTCATTTAAGGCAAAACCGCTTAAGTACAGGCCAGAATGCTGCTGTGATGTTCTTCGAACCCTCTGCCACCCTGTCTATGGGCTTTGCACACATTATATTTTCATTTGAATTAACTTACAGATGCTCAAGCCTGGTGTAGGTGGTAGATTTTTCTTGAAGAAAATCTGTTAACTCTGATGAATCTTTTGTTGATCTTGTCAGCAAAAACGTTAATTAATAAATAGGTTTCTTTTTATTTAATCAATAAAGACAAGAAGAAAATATGCATCATGATGATAATTAAATTATTTTTTTAAATTGCTGTTGACAAAAAAATGAGTAGAACAAATAAAAAAACTAGATAGAAGTACTATATTTGACCGAGTAGTACTATATTTGGCAATATTTGACCAAGATAAAATTATTTGAAAATCTGGAATCTGGGGCAGCAAAAAATAAATAAAAATAAAAATCGCCTTTGAAGTTGTCCAAACGAATTCTTAGCAATGCATATTACTAATCAAAAATTACATTTTAATATATTTAAGGTAGGAAATTCACAAAATATCTTAATGGAAGATTAATGGAACATAATTAATATCCTAATGATTTTTGGCATAAAAGAAAAATCAATAATTTTGATCCATACGATGTTTTTTTGGCTATTGCTAAAAATGTACCTCATTGACTTAAGACTGGTTTTGTTGTCCAGGCTCACATATATGTATAATAGTGTTATAATTTTTGTAACATGTATAGACATTTATAGAATTAAATAATTTAAATTAAAATGTACTGTTAACAGAAAATGAGTAGAACAAATAGAAAAACTGTACTACTTATAGACATTACTTATACTACTTATAAACATTAACATATATATATAATATGCATAAAAAATGTAATAACATTAATATTAAATAAATGAACATATGTATTAACACAAGAATAATTTTTGTAAAAACAGGATGCCAATATTTTAGTAACGGTAAGATTTTAGAATTAATATGGCATTGCCAAATGCAACATTTTAAAGGATTTCTTTGTCTAAAGCTAAAAAAAAAAAAAATATACAAAAACAAACAAATAGTAAATATGAAGAGTAGTTAAGGATGCTAAGCCCAGTATATGTGTCTCAGCAAAGTTACACAATATCTTATTCCAGCAGTATCTGATGGAGCCGGGGCTCATGAGGATATACTGGAATGGGCTCCTCTTCTCTCTCGCCTCTAAAAATAAAGTCATACCAGCCTGGCGACTAGGGGAGATATGGACAGATACGGAGTGTGGAGAGCACAGTTTAGCACCCCTATTAATAGAGCCAAGGTCTGTGAGGTTGCTCAGGCTCAGTTCAGAGGTTATCAAGGGCCAATACACATTAGAAATTGATTATTTGTTCCCCAATGTCGTTTCCGGTTTCAAAAATGTGTTTTCAGAGCCTGTGGAAATGAATGGGAAGCGTGTGAAGGTCTTTGAGCTGAAAAAGGGGTTGAGTTTCCAGTGGAATGTCCTGCGTGTGGAAGCCATGGCCAAACCACACAGTTGGGGGTTTTCACTTCCAACCGTTAGAAAGAGCACTCCCATACTTCCTGGATTAGAACTAGAGGAAAGAGAGGGAGATGAGTCATTGAGGGGTTTGGAAGTTTTATTTGGAACCATAGTTATATACCTGATAGACATTTTCCCTTTTTTCCATCAGCAGTTTATTCATAAGCCATGCTGAAAATCTTTGCAGTCCCTGAGGTTTATTGGCTTTCCTTTTTATGACTTTGCATACTCTAAAATACTGGCAGAACAGCATTGAGTTTTGAGTTAGCTTACCTGAGAGACTTAAATACAATGATCTATTAATGTCGCTATATGATATAAGAACAGAAGGAGCCTCTAAATGTTTTGCAAACAAGTGTGGATCGAGAAAAACAGTATCAAATAAGTGTGCAAACTAATACTGATATTTTTATTTCAAGTCTGTTTCTAGTTTGACTGTGAGTCAGAGACACAACCCAAACACCACATTCATACTCAGTCCAATGAAAATCATTCATGGTATGTGTAATGTGTGTAAAATGTGCCTGGGTGATGGGTGTGGTTCATTTAAAATGGTATGGTATATGGTAGAATGTTGCCACTACAGTATGTAATGTTACTAGATGTATATATATAAAAAAATTATACATATATATATATATATATATATATATATATATATATATATATATATATATATATATATAATCTGTTATTACACTGGTGTTCAAAATTTTTTGATCATTAAGAAATCTTTTATGCTCAGCAATACTGCATTTATTTGATCAAAAATACAGAAAATATTATAATTTAAAATAATGGTTTTCTATTTTAATATTCTGTTCTGGCTATGCTGAATGTTTAATATATTTGGATACTGTTTTCAGGATTTATTGTTGAAAATAAAGTGAAAATTTTAAGTATATTTAATACATTTTGAAAGTATATTCAAATAGAAAACCATTATTTTAATTGCTATTGATATTTCACAATTATACTGTTTTTATCAAATAAATGCTGCCCTCATGAGCACAAAAGACTTCTTCAAAAATATTCAAAATATTACAGACATAAATATAATTATTAAATAAAATGATATTATTAGAAATTACAAGTTGACTTGTAATAACACTCTGAGACAACTGATAGTTTAGTTTATTTAACTGACATTTCTGTCTATGTCCTTGTACGTATATTTCTGTTCTTCTACCCTTCTATTCTCAGTCTTCACCTCTCTGATATCCCTCTCTCATGTTTACTCACTCTATCAGCTACGTCAAGGAGAAAGATTGCGTCAGTTCTAACGGATGAAGGCAGTATTCTCTAAAGAGAGGTCAAGAGTGAGGGATGGAGAAATAACGGGGTAATAAAACATAGTCTCAGTCAAGTGAATCCACAGCATGTCTTTTTACTGGTGTTGTCTTACATAGTCCATCTCATTCACCTTGAGAAAAGTGAGAAAGGAGCTTGAGACTATCATGTCACGTGTTTGCTTTCCTTCTGTTCTCTTTCACAGTCATTATTCTTGTCTGTGTGTTATCTGTATTCCGGTAATGGGTCAGTAATTGTTAATATGGGGTATCACTGTTACTCTTGATGCACTATGGATGGACTATGGAGGACTAAGTATAGCACTGTTCTGGTTTCAGTGTTAACATTTAGAGTCAGTACCCCCACTTTCAAAATCCTACCTAAAAGAAACAGGGAAAGTTGATCTCAGTCCTGCCAAATGCATGAAATCCCCTCCTTTTCGAGTCCCTGGACTTGTGGGTGGAGAGAGGACAGACATAGTGATGTTGTGATTCATCTCTGCCACAAAATGTTTTATTATATTCAGTCACGCTGGATTTTTCCAGTGCCGGTGAATGGCGACTAGGCCTGCTATGTTCTGCTTGGCTGCAATGTTTACTAGAGGCTTTGATTCAGTAGACTATATTGATTATTAATCATTTCATTATATGGGCCTACATATCATCCCCAACAATTATGTATTAACATGTTTTCGCCGTCGAAACGAGATACCTTCTGATGTTCACTTATGTTTATTTCACAGTATAACTATTTTTTTGAGATAGTCAGGCTTCCATATTTTGTTGGTTCATTTGAGCCAGTCTAAATGGTAGCCTAATGCTAGTCTCAGCTTTAGACGTCGCGCACGAACCACTGGCTGAACTTCTGATGCATATGTCACACAAAAGTAGAAACAGCTCAGGAGTTTTGAAGTCATCATGTGACCGGTTAGATTATACCGGATTTCCAGGAGACTTGTGTGTTGCGTTCTTCAAGGTTCCACCTGCACATACTTAACTTTTTAAAAGAGATTTGCAAAGATGACCAGGCTTGAAACCCAACAATGTTAGAATAGTTATTTGCTAAATACTGACATTAGCGGCTATTAGGCCAGCCAAGATGTCTGTGTAATTGAACGATAGGTGTGCAGGGCAGGCCAGGTTGAGCCTTGAGTCAGCACATGGTAGTTCAGAGGTGATTTGCCTTTGGCCACAACAGAAAAAGCAACAGAATTAGGTCAGAGTGTTCCCTGTAGTCCTTTTGAAACACCTTTCAGCGGTTTATTCCCACTGGTTAGTAAATACATAGCCATGTACAAACATCCTAACCTGCTGTTCTGCTAATGCCAAGGTTTCTCTCAGGGACGAAAACAAACCGTGGAAATGTACGGATCTACAACCGAATTACAGTATACAGAACATCGTTTTCTTTTTGTTTTTTTTTAAGCTAAATGTTTTGACATCCTTTTTTTGGTGTGTGTGTGTGTGGAGGGGGGGTATTTTCTGATTTTGCCAGCAGTTTTAAAGCCAGAGTAATTTTAAAATTTTGCAAATAAAGTGGAAAAAAAAGGATCTAACAATGTGTAGCTATGTATAATATATGTTTAGAAAGTAAAAACTATCAACGCTTGTTTTCGCCTCTCAGGTGGGCCTTTCTTTTTTCTTTCTTTTATCTGATCTAACAGACTTCCTTAAAACATACCCACTGTTTGATCAGAAAACGTGTGGTTGTGTGGGATGTGCATGTGTGAGTATGAAGACACTATAGTACACTACCTATGGCCTTCCCCTTGAAGAGAGTGGGAAATTCCAAATATCACAGCAGAGTTTAACACGGAATGCAGAAGTACATCTCTTAAAAAATAGCGTAAGTAGTTATATGTATCGATGTTGTACATGAGAAGTGTATGTTGTGGTTCAGAGGAAAGAGTTAGAAGCCATCATCCAGCCCTTTTTTCACGTGCTCTGTTTATTTCTAGAGTTGTGACGCAACGAGCCCACTCCTCCGCGCATACGTCACCTCGTGTCAGCGTCGTGATTGGCTCGTTGTTGTTGCTGTCGCTGCTGGTAGCGGCGGGGGCATTACATAAGCGCCGCTCGCTTTCGGTACGGTCTACTCTGCTGGAGGACAGTGACGGGGAAGGAGGGTGGAGCCCACTTCTATGTGTTTTGTCGGACAAAACAAGCCAAGTCACAGCACTGTACCGTCCTGGAACACATAGCACTCTCCGAATTTTCCCTGCCTCGACAAATAAATGCTCAGCATAGGCATCAGAGAAATAAAACACGCGAAAAACAAGGACCATTTTGCAGACGGAAACAAAAGCGCATTGGCAATACAGCACCCGGAGCCTCTCAATGCATACCCTCTGTGCCCGAGGAACGATGAAGCCAGAGATAAGCGCCGCCGTCGGGTTTCTGTCGAGATTCATGCGGATTAAAGGACATGTGAACGACAGACAGCTCCAGACATTCAGCCAGACTCTACAGGACATACTGGCAGGTAAGTATCTTCCTGAACAGACGAATGTAATTTATTATTATATATACATTCTATTTAGTTGTCTCGTTTGTTTGTGAGAAGCGTGGAAAAACAGCGATATCTCTGTTTATGAGCTATTTTATGTGCTTGGTCACATATAAGCGGAAGCGCGCGGACGCGTTGCGCACGAAGATAAACAGCTGAAAACAGCGACCAAAAAAAAAAAAAAAACGACTGAAAAAGGCCGATATGTATGTGTGTGCTTTGTGTATACAAAGATAATCTATCTCGTAATTAATAGTTCAGTTGAATGACGGGTTATTTATCCAGTTCGTTAAAGAAAAAAAAAATCTGTTTCATGTGGCAAATCGTTTTAACATTAATTCAGTAAAACTATTTTTTTGTTGTTGTTAAAATTACATAGAATAGACTTGCTTTCTAGCCATTAAAACTTATTGCAGTAATGACCTATTAGCATTTGTCTTTGATTGTTGCTAGTCACCGTCCCAATAACTGACCAGTAGTTATATTAAATAGACTTGTTGTTTGTTAGTTTGTCTTTTATTTGTTCCAAGTGTTGGTACTACCTTTTTTCCAAGTACTACTTCTGTTACTGGTTATTAGTGAAATTGAGAAAAGGTAATTCATATTAAGTTGCTTGGTAGTTATGTAAAAAAAGAAAATAAATGTATAATTAGATACTAGTTAGTTTTAAGGAATAGATGTTAAAATGGCGTGCCATATGTTGTGGGCAGTAAATTACATAATGCACAGCAAGTCTGAAGATATCAGATGTGGGGTTGATGTCTCTCTTTTGCATACTGGTAGTAGTGATATGTTGCACACTGTGCCTGTGTTTTATTGTAATAAACGTGTAAGTAAACACCGTACTAAAATTGACCGCAACAAGCTGAATAGACAATAGAATAACATAATGATTCACTTAACAATAATTTTATTTGCATCACTGGCTTTTACATCTTATGCTACTTTCCTTAACCAAATATTTGATCGTATGACTGAAAACAATGCTCAAAGACAATAGTGGAATCCTTTAATCATTATATTGTCAATCGTTAGCCATAAAAATAATGCGTTCTTTTAATGTCCTTATCTTGATTTATTCCAGCCACCCGTTGTTTTCCTGGTTTTTATTAAGATTTAGAAAACAATAAATTAGAATAAAAATATGTGGTTAAGCAGTAAAATAACAATCAAACATAAAATTGACTAACAATAATATTAGAATGGTAATACAAGTCAGTTTACGTTATACACAAATAAAAGTGTTCGAAGTCAGATGAGAAACTCTAAATGGTCAGTTTTCGTTGAGAACAGGCAGTTACTAAATGCTGTTTGTAAACAAATGTAGTTGAGGCCCCAGTCAGACAAAATGGCCGTCGGTGGAGGAAGGGAGGATGTGTGACTGCTTGTTACACGTGACGTATTACTGTTGCAGTGGACTTGTTTAGTTTTTCTCTTTCCTTCCATTCTCGGCCTTTTCAACCCGACATATGTCCACACAATAGAACAAAGACTCCTCATAATATAATAAATGTGGGTTAGTTCCTTCTCCACACAGTTAAAATGTGCGTTTGAGAGAGGATTGCCAGATTGAAAACACAGGTGTTGTGTAAGATCGATCTGAAAATCTGTCTCCGCTTCCTGTTCTCTAATCACATCACTAAATACACGTTCATCACGGCTTTGTCCTAATTCTCAATCTCACAGCAGGCCTCGTTTCAGAAATAACATTTCCTAATACAGCCACCGCAATGTTATTTGGATGTTGACCAGCAACATTTTCACTTCGTTAAACATTTAGTTGCGTAGTACGAGCATTGTTGCGGTTTGGGCTCCGTCCAGAGTTGTGGGTGGGTTGATTTGCATTGATCATTGTATACTAGGCTTTCAGGAGAATGGGACGTCACGTCACAGACGGCACAGAGGCGCCATTATCTAACCCAGGTCTACAGGTGGCCTGCGGGGGCCTGGCCTATTTCAGAGCCACACAAAGAGGCTTGAGACCCATCCCTCTGTCTCTTGTTCTCCACCTGTCACCCAATACACAGAGCCAGAAGGGAAAGAAAACGCAATTGCGAGAAGTCGTTTTCTTTTCGGAAAATGAGTCCTTTGTGTAGGGTGTTACTTGGGACTTTTAAAAGTCATGATTTGATGTTTAGATAATGAATTTGCTGGAAATACGTGGACACAAACATTTACCAGCAAAAAGCAAAGCTGATCCATTTGGTGCTGTAATATTGAATCAAATCAGGACGCTTTGTCTTTAAGAGGATGGTCCCTCCCTCTCCAGCTGCTCTGCCAGGACTTCACCCTTTTGCTCTGGTTGTGTTTGAAGAATTTTTGTGACTCTCGGGTCAAAAGGGGATTGTGCAATCAAATGGTTCTCTCTCTCTCTGTCACGTAGGCTTCTAACACAGATGGTTAATGGTTGTTTATCTGTGTTCTACCAACGATCATTTCACACTGTGAAAAATGTCCTCACCCCTTTTTACGGTTACTTTTTGCCACAACACAAGGCCGAATTATCAGAACTTGTGTTTTCTTTTTAAAACCCTGATTTATTATGTTTAGGGTATGTGCGGCAGTTATTTATTAAGTCCTTACTTGAATTACGTCCATGTTTCCCAAATAAAACCATGAAAATGAAACTTACTGTAGTTATTTTTATTTCAAATGCTGGGTTTTAAAACTATAAATTAACATATCTAGAACTTAAGCTAAAACAACAAATAACTAACCCAAACCATTGTCTTGGTGTAGTTAAGGATGAATATAATTAAGTTACATAAATTGTAATGTTTGTTTATCGAACTATTTAGCTGCCATTTTTTTTTTCAGCTGGTGATGGAAATTTATATATGCATGTTCATTTATACCTAAAGTTTAACGTGTTCTTTAATTTCACTAATAATTTAGTATGCTCAATTTTATGGTTTAAGATATAACATTAAACATCACAAAATTTATATTTTAATTTTGCAAAATGTAGCATTATAATTTTACATTTGTAATTTAAAACCGTTTATTTTATTGTACATTTTTGAGACTAACTTTTTGGCTATGACGCAAAAATTAGTACAAACTTAGTTTTAATATCCGTGCATTCCCAACTAAGTAAAAAAATATATATATTTTATATCAATTTTAATTGCTCTTCAATAACTTTTTTTCCCCCATATCTTAAAATGAATGCCTTTTAATGTACATTAGAATTAATAGCTATAATAAAAATGATTGATTTTACTTTAATTGTTCGACGATTGATTGTTTATAGAAATAACATAGAAACTAACACAGAATTGTAATAGTGGCCATGACTTGGCATCCAGAATTTTAATATCTATGAATCCGTAAAAAAAGTGCAAGTTTCACAGAAAAATCTACATTTCGATCAAATAAACGAGTTTAATGTCATATATATATGTAATGTTAATTTTTTTTGTTTGTTTTGTTGACCAATAATTTTTATTTAATACTTTATATATGCAAGATTACAAAACTTCCTCCTCCATCTCTCTCTTACAGAGCAATACAAACACCACTGGTTCCCAGACCGTCCCAACAAAGGTTCTGGGTATCGTTGCATACGCATCAACCACAAGATGGACCCTCTGGTTGGACAGGCTGGCCAGCGTATCGGCCTGAGCATCCAGCAACTCTACCTGCTGCTTCCCAGTGAGCTCACATTGTGGGTCGACCCATTCGAAGTGTCCTACCGTATCGGAGAGGACGGCTCGATCTGCGTGCTCTACGAGTCCCATCCCAGCACCAACGGAAACCCCAGCGTCTCCACTGGAAACAGCAACCCCGCCTCTTCTGTCGCCCAGGTATCCCCGATGGTGGACAGTCACATCAGCTGCAAGGAGGAACTACTGGTTATGGGCCGCACCAGCTCTGCTAAACCCTACATGATGACTGTGTCCAGCTAAATGGGTCACGGAAGTCTTTTTTTTTTAAATTACAAAAAAAAAAAAAGAAAGAAAGGAGAAGAAGGAAAAAAACAGGATGTGTCCTATCGTCCAGGTGATGGAAACCTCGTAGGTTTAATTCTCACTCGTTTGGTTGTCTGTTCTGTTATTTTGTTGGATCTACCAGAGGCTTGACCCTGGGGCAGCTAATGAAGACCTGAAACATCGCCCGGCCCCCCTGCTCACTCCTACGGCGGCGGTCCTGGGACGGCTTTTTCCACCACCGTCTGCCGATGTTGACTTTGCACTTTCGCTTTCACGGTTTATGTTATCGCGTAAACTCCCTCTAAAATGTTAAGGAATTACTCTCAAATCTTGTTTTATCATTTCACTGTTCACTGTTGAGCTGAAGCCCAGACCCACCGGCAGCCGCGCCAGACCAGAGTAGCCGCTACGAGCCTCTTTTTTGCTAAAAACCTCACATTTTTGGACCACAAAGCGGTACTTTTGTCTCTTTTCTTGGTGTCTGGTATGCACCCGGGCCTTCTTTTGGGCTTCAGCTCAACATGAACAAGCTCTGCTGCGATAGAATACATGTGTCATACTGTTACCCACGCTAGCCGTCAATGGCACTGTGATGCAAAGGTTCTCATGTTTGTAGCTTTTTCTAGGGGCTCCCTCCTGGATGAATGTAATCTCATCAAAAAAGAGAGAAAAAAAAAACTCAACGCAACAAAACATTTGATTTATTTAAGCCCCTCGTCATACCAAAATGAAATATGTAGCAAAGTTTGTTATTGTATTTGTTGACTTGGAACAGATTTGGTCTTTACTTTCTGCCAGGTTTAGAAAAGACGTTGAATGCACTTTGACATTTTAGACTGTGTGGGATGACGTTTCGAATCGACCCAGCTGCATTCCATCGTGTACCTCCTCATTCGGGTGTCGTAATTCGCTTTCTCTGCTTGCAATATTTCTGAAGGCGCTTTAATCCTGGGTCGTTCTCTCTAGCCGTTTTTAACCTCTTGAATGACTGATTGAGGCTGTCAGAGATTAGTTCTCTGTCTAAGGCCAGTACGTGACAAGAGACAACAGAACGGCATCGAAAATCTGACCAATGTTTCCCATCTTATCGCAGAATTGCAGGGCCAGTGATGCTCGCTTGTTACAGAGGGTCTCCCGACACACTTTCCAGCCAGTCGTCATCTGTCTCAGTCTTAACTAGGAGTGCGCCGACAAAACATATCACCTCCCTCTCTTGGCCTGGCGAAGGAGGGGGTAGGACCCTCAGATCAGGGCAGCTACAATCTTCTCCAGCCCCCTTCTCGCAGCCCGGAGGAGAGTTTTATGCCAGCACATAAACTGAGCGCACTCCAAAACCTACTGAGCCTTACGTACTGGGCTGAGTCGGGACGGGAAGAGACATGCAGAGTTCTCCTGGTTCTAGCCAATTCTGTTTACGTTGGTGCGATTGGGTAGAAATAAGCGGCTTGCAGGCTTTGCGTGCGAAGGGCTGGTCTTGCCTCAGCCGATAAATTGCCGAGACAAGGTGCTGATGATCAGTGCTATGTGTGCTAATACTTTTGAACCTAGAGGACCATGGGTAACACCGGGTTGTCGATGCACTGCCGTCCCTTTATATGTTGTTTTGGTCCATTTTAAAGAAGCGGAGAGGCGTTTTTAAATAAATTTGACGTTTTAAGTATGGGTCGAACCTTGATATTTTAGATGCAGTTCGCCATCCCACCCTTCTGAATGCTTTGAACTCAGACAGACGGGCCCCTTCGCCTGATGGTTTTAATAGTAAAGCTTTTTAACCTCATTCTGGTGATCGTAACCAAATTGGAACAGACAAATCGAGTGCTTTTTAGATCTGCAGCTTTTAAACTACTTTACCCCCTCCTCCACCGAAATAACATCAGCAAACCATTTCCACTCTCCGTTTCAGTTCGGAAAGCGTTTGCACACAAGTTTTTAGTATTGTCGTGAGTCTAAACTCAAGTCTACTCGGAGGCAAGAGCACATGAAATGCACTAATAGGTTTAACTTTGAAGTTATGTGACTTTGAGACAGACGCGTCTCAATTGGAATGTATTGCCAAGCTCAGGCCACAGACATTCATTGAAACCCTTTTGGATGTGCAGGTTAAAATGTGAAAAACAGAAGGGAATGATTGGGTTGGGAATTTATGTCGGTTATTTCAGAAGTGATTCACGTTATTGCCACTTTCACATCTGAGGTGGTTCCATATTTGTAGAATGTATTGTTATTGTACAACATATGGTAGAATAAGTACATAACCATACATATGGGAAGTGCCAATAATTGATATTTTGCTGTGTGTAGACGTGTTCCTTTTTGTATTTCATATTTTAACATGAATTCCTCTTTCATAAGTGAAGCCATTTGTGTTAGGAGTGTTGGAGAGGACCAAAGTTGTTTTGGTAAAAAAATATATCAGTTTCCATGCTCTGTGATGATAGACTTTCCTTTTTTTTTCTATTATCTTTTCTTTCTTTTTTTTTATTAAAACAAAAAACAGAAAAAGAAAAAATTCTGAGCAACCCAAGATAAAGCTGTCTGTATCTTGTGATTTCTCTCGTCTGTACATCTCTTGTGTTCATTCTTTTCCTCATTCTTGGGTATGTTGTGATGAACTGCTGTAAATTTGTACAGTTCATGTAAATTGATTGTGCGGAAGTTGTACAGATTTCTATATTTTAGAAGAAAAGTTTTTTTTCTCTGTAATAAAAGATTTCCTATCTTGGCAATGTTTCCCCGTGGACCTGGTCTTATTCTTTATTAAAACATGCTCACAATCACAGTACATTAGGTAATTCCTTGTGCTTTTTGGAAGATATTTAAGATAACTGCACTGGGATAGTTTTGTATAACAGACCTGAGTATGCATCTATATGCCAGACATTAGTAATAACATAACCTTGATGTTCTTTTTTTTTTTCCTGCATTAAGACAAAGAAAGGAAGTCTGTATAGACTTCAGTAGAGCATGTCTTGGAAAAATATTAGACATTAACCTGCTTAAAGTTAATTATAAATGCCCATCGTTACTTATTAAAAACATTAACAGCCAGTCAGAATCCATACAACTTTAAATAGCATGAGCATATAAAGTGGCAGATGACATTACACTGCAACTTGTGTATTGGTGTGGATGCTAATATAATAGTTATCTTTCTAATAATTAATAAGTCCAATAGTTCTCTTTCTTGGTGTGAACAAGCCTTTAGCCCAAGTGGTCAAATTTAGCTAGTTAGCAGTTAGCCCCTGCTTATATAGGTGCTGTAACTACACCATCATGACCAAAAACAAGCCTTTTCTATTGTTTAGCATATTGCTAATATTTCATTCAGAAGATGTTTTAGCAATGCCCCTTTTCCCCAGTTGGCTCTTAAAAGTATTTAATAGATTTTATGTTTGGGTATTTTTCCCTGCATACTGAG
This sequence comes from Carassius gibelio, assembly GCF_023724105.1. Taxonomy (NCBI): domain Eukaryota; kingdom Metazoa; phylum Chordata; class Actinopteri; order Cypriniformes; family Cyprinidae; genus Carassius; species Carassius gibelio. The sequence goes on from NC_068399.1 coordinate 17,729,050, forward strand.
ATTTGACATTATAGCTCAGAATAGCTGCTAGTACAGTCAGTGTGTCATTGTCATGCTAATGAGTGAATTATCATAATTTCCCTGCAGTTATGGAGTTACTGAATACATGACATTTATGGATCATGAGAAAACCCTCATTTTAAACTGAGGGACGTTTAGAAAAGTTTATAACTACTTTCAGGGATGTTGTGCTAGCTGAGTAGCTAGCATTAAAATAAATGGGAATGCTAATGCTTAGCTTTCTTCAAGTCTACTGTTTCCATATAGTGCTCTTCTAACATAAAGCTTGAAAATGACATAAAGTTGTCTGTATCGATGCATTCTTTTGTGTTTAGGAAGGGAAAACATGCAGGTTTGGAAGGATCAGTGTCTCTAGCAAGAGCAAAAGATCAAATACAAGGCATTATGTGTACGGTTTCAAAATGCTGACTCCATTAAAAAAATAAAAATAAAGACTCTCACAATTCCCAAGCTTCTGTTTTCATGAGTTGCTTGGTAGCGCTCTGAATTGGAGGGTATTTCGATTCAGTGGACAAAGACTGAGATGGGGGTTGGGAGAAGATGAGTATTACAAAAGGGAGCATGAAAAGACCTGGATGGCTGTTCGTGTGATCTTTAGTTGTCTGAACATTTGGAAAGCAGCAACAGTGTTCGAAACGGGACATAAATTCTTTGGGTGTGGTTGTCATGTGATTCAAACAGGTCCAATACATCTATTTACCTGCAGGCCTTGCCAGAAGTCGCCTTGCTTGTTTTATACTCTACTTAAGTCATTCCGTCCAAAGTGCTCTAGTGTTCCTGGGTCTCCAAGGAAGTATATGCGGTAAACATCACAAACCTATGGAAAACAGAGCTTGAGATTGTATTTAGATGCTAGAATTCACAGTTAAAAACAGCTGTGGATTTGCTGTAAGTGTGTGTGTGTGTGTTTCTCCACACTGTGTGGGCTCCGTTTGTTCCTCTTTCTTCTCACATCTGCCTTTCGGCGCTCAACCACCCTCAAGTTCTTAATCTGCAGCGTAGGGCCACAACAAAAGAGGACCTGAGTGAAAGCAGCTGGAAGGAAACTGCAGTCTCTCTGTCACTGTGGGAGAGACTCACCTGGTTCCTTTTCTCTCTCACTCTTTCTTCTTTTTTTCAGACTCTTTCTGCTCCTGCCAGGTGTTCTTCGCTTTCAATCCCACAGAACAGACTGAGTGTTTTCTGTAGAACTGGCAGTATGTGCTTATTCTTTTTATTAATTATACATATGAAAGGAAACACAAGATGTATTCTTTTTTCTGTGTAGGCTCCAGCATATCACAAAAGAAGTATTCTGCGCCATTCAAAATAAGTTTTTATAGCCTTTTATGTTTGTCTGCAGAGTATTATATAAAGTGAGCATCAAGAACATTGCTGTTATTCTGTTGTTTTTACACTTATCTTATCTTTAGTGTTTATGTGAGATAAGTTAAGTGATAGTGAGGGTCACCAGTGGAGACGACTGCTCTTTCCTGCTGATATGTATTCAGTTTGTCTATACATTTTGCTATATATATATATATATATATATATATATATATATATGCACTGTAGGGTTCAAAAGTCTAAGGTGTTTTATGATTTGGAAAGAAGCTATAGTGAAGTTCATGCAGCTCAAATACTGCAGTCATTAAACAAAAGAGAGACAAACCAAATACTAAGATATTATAAAAATCATGTTGATTAATTTTCAAATAAAAAATCTCAAAGTATTCTGATGAAACAATTAGTAATAACAAAAAATAACAATATAAGCACACTTACTTTTACACTAAGATTCAGGTCAGTATGATTTTTTTGTTAAGTTTCTCATTTAATCAAAAATATAGTAAAATTGTGAAATATTGCCATTTAAAATAGTCGTTTTCTACTTTAATATATTCACAAATTTATTTATTCCAGTGATTGCAAAGCTGTATTTTCAGCATAATTTCTCCAGTCTTTAGTGTCAAATGATCCTTCAGAAATCATTTTAATATGCTGATTTGCTGCTCAAGAAACATTATAATTATCATTATTGAAAACAGTTGTGCTATTTCATTTTTGTGTGGTAACACATTTTCAGGATTCTTTGCTAAAAGTCTTAATTTCTTTCAAAACACCACCACATTTTTAGTTTTAGTGAATGTAAAGGTCTCTTTTGAAGTGTTCATCCTTTAGGGATCTTCCAGATCTTTATGTCATTCTGCTCTCTCTCTCTGTTTCTATTATGGAATGTATGTTCATGCATTTACATTCAGAGAGACATGCTCAGAATAGCTGGGTACTTTTTACAAGGCCTCTCTTGCTCACGGTCTCTTTCTGAAGGTCTCTGGCCTGTGGTGAATGTGGTTAACTGCTGACTCAGAGAAGGGAATAGATAACCAGACACTAAAACATTACGGCAACACCAGAGAGAAATATAAATGCCAACCTCTTCTCACATTTTCTCACACATATGGGCAAATCTCACAGAAACATATCCAGGTCATATTTTTGTATTTATTTTTCTTCGGAATATCTGTCAGTTAGATCAACACTTTTATTTAACACTTATATACACACACACACATAACATTTATTTTTGTATAATTACTATACTGTAATGGTTTATTGAATATCATTTAAATATCAAGATTTTGAATTTATGTCAGAATAAGGATAGTAAGCAAATGGGAAATTGCTTAAAATAATATAAAATTAATATATATGTGTGTGTTTGCATGTGTGTGTGTGTGTATAGGTGTTAAATTTGCATTGTACTTAAAATAACTTTTTTGCATTATGATAATTAGAATAGTGATGGAAAATGTGCATAATTTCATTGAAATAATGTAAAAATGCAAACAGTCTTAATGGCCCTAAAATAGGCTTTATTTTCTTTATGCAAAATGTATAAGTGGTTTAGGGTGCAATGTTGCCTGGACATGATCTTGGCAGATCTCATGTGTTTCGCCCATTTAGATTGTTTATAACAGTACTGTAAATTTCAGCTATTATTTTGTCTCTGGCTCAAAAGTGGCATTATGTTCTTGTACCGATCAGAGTTTAAAAGATTTATTGTGTGTGAATTTGCTGTACTTTGGCCTGATGTTGACCGAGGTGTTTAAGGAAGGCCTAACCCTTGGTAAACATCCCCTGGGTGTTCGCCCCAGTCAGCAGCCAAGCCTATTCTTTTGAATTTGTTGGTCAGACTGTTTTGATGTACTCTGAAACTAATTAGAAACTTTATCTGTTTATGACATATCAGATGGGTAAAGGTGATAAAGAATGAGCACGACAGTAAGATTAGCACGTGGCAAATTTAAAGCCCTCCGATTGCAAATAAGTGCACATGTTTGTGTTTTCCGAGAACTCGCATACATGCTTCAGCTGTTTCCTGTTTTCTGTTGAAATGCACACCGCAAACCTGTAACAGCTGAGAATGACAGAAAAAGAGAGAATGACCACAATGGAAGACATGCTGTGCTGCAACCTTGCAGCATTGTGTGAAACCATCTCCGTGTTAAGGCTGAACCTTATCACAACAAAACTGCACGCGCATTAACACTTCTCTTTGCGTTTTTAAAACAAGATGCAAGATGAAGATCTTATGAGAGCTTGAGTTGTATCTCAATAATTCCTTACTGAAAGCCAGGGATGGTTTTCTCTTGTGTTTGACAGCACTAAATATTACATTTTACCGCAAAATGCGCAAAACTCTTCCTCAGTGGTTCTATCTCGAACAAAAACAGTGTTATTGTGTAAGTAAGCACATCATTTGGCTTCCCTAAATGTCAGCTTTTAGATCCAGACTGCTTATTTTTTTCGGAGCCGTGCAGCCTTGACCCAGAAAAGCAGCTTGCTGTTATCAATGAGTAACATGGGGCATTTTTTCATGCCTCCGAGACCGATTAGTAACTAATTTACTCAGACGGTTCAATTAATTCACCCTGCAAGCGCAGCCTCAGATAAACAACATTTGCGCAGAGCTGTAATGGATCCCAGTTTGCCATCTCAAATGTTACTGAATGAACACAAACAAATGTTCAGAAAAGGTGCTAGATGCTGTGATGTGTGAACAGAAAGAACGCGTAGGCTGTACGACTTATGTTTGCGAGAGCTTTTTCGCAAATGTGCGCAAACCACATCTATTACTGAACCTCCGTGGATCATAACACGTATAGACGCCTGGGCAGCTGTGATTGTAATAGCTGTCATAGAGACCAGGACTGATTGCTGTAATGTGCAATGATTACTGCAGAGATGAGCACATCACATGCGTAGGAGATTGGGACATTCAGGGCTTGTAAGCTGCTACAAAGCAGCATGAATGACGTAAGCAGGTCAATATGGTCAAATAACACACATTTATGAGGTTTTATATCATTGGCCTGTATGAGTCCGTAAATCTGAGACCACATTAAAAAATCTGGGATATAATATAGTATATACCCCCTTGCCTTCTTGGTGCTGTAAAAAATTGTCAAGTGGTGCAACTAGAAGATATTTATGAAATAATTAATGATATTTGTAAGTTGAAAATCAGTCGAAATGACTGAATATCAAATAATAATAATAATAATAACAGTATCAGTTTAATGCTTATCAATAATTGAAAAACCTTTATCCACCAGATCAAAGTTATGATGTGCAAAAAAATTAAAAAAGGAAATAATATCATAGAAAGGACTATAAAGACCCTTATGATTGTGTCAAGGTGAGTGAATCTCCTAAAATATCAGATTTGACTTTTTTTGGTTTGTTCATGTTTTAAAATGTCATGTGGTGCGACTTGCCAAAAACTAAACATGTTTACTATATGAATTAAAATTATTCATGATATTAGTAAAGCACTTTTTACTTTAACAATACATTAAAAAACTCTGTTAAAACAATTATTAAGATGTGTGTGCGCAGGTGTAGGAAAAGTTTTTTTTTATGGTTACACCACGTGACATTTTTTTTTTTTTTTGTCATTCCATTTAAAATTGTCTTGGAAATGGTATAAAGTTTTTATGAAAGAATTAAAAAAATGTGCCTCTTTTTAAATTTTTATATGCTTTGTAGTGTGGACACACTTATTTGTCGTCAACCCTAATATAATTCAGAGTGTACGATTTTGTATTAATAAATAAGCATTTTCATTTGTGATCTCAAACTTTTGGGCCCCAGTATATGTCCGAGTTGCACAGTACAGTGTTTTAGTTTTGGTTCTGATATGATTTGAATTGAAAAAGTGGGCGAAGACCACAATGTGTGTGTTGGCGTGCTGCACGTGATATGCCCTGAATGTTTTTACTTTCAGTCAGGCTCCATATCTATAGTTTTTACACGACTATACATTTGGACACGCTCATCACGCAATGCTTCATACCGCCTTGCTCTTCCTGGCCTAGTTTTCCCTGCCAGATCATGAGTGAAATCCCTTCTGCTACTGACAGACCTATAAATCTGTCTCTCTCTCACACACACATTCCTTCTCCTCTTTCATGGCAAAGCTGTTGTTTTTTTGCTCTCCTTCTGGCTACTCCTGCAGCCATGCTTATTTTTATGATGGTTTTATTCAGTTTGTTCTCATTTATGGAGACCATGTCTGAGATTTTAGAGGGGTGGATCCTCTGGAGCATTTCAGTGAGGTGTGTTAACCTGCCTTCTAGTGCTCGTTTAATAGTTTGCTTCTACATCCGTGAGGCTGATTCCAAGATGTGTGAGTTTGCGTGAGAATGGTCTAGTTTTCAATCGTGAGAGATCAAGTGGTTATGTGTCTGCAAAGAACTTGTGCTCACAGACACACAAACACACACGCACATGCACACACACACAATAATAATAATAATAATATTAATAATAATTTTACCTTAATACAATACCTTAATAGTTAATACAATTTGATACTTAATATAAAAATAATACTAATTAATAACTTAATACCTTATAATACCTTAATATGTAAATGTATTTAAAAACCTTGTTAAAAAATCATTCCAAATGAAAAGTGTTTAAGAACATAAAACTTAAGTGTTTTAATACAGTTTATTACTTATATTTGAAAAACATTTGCCCACCAAATCAGACAATTTGTGCAACACAAATACAAATAAATAAGTAGAATCGAAAATAAAATAAATAATAAAAAGAGGAAATCATATCATAGAGAAGATCCCTGCAAAATATTAAATAATTTGACCTTTTGAAGGCTAATTCATGTTGTATAACGTCAAGTGTGACTCACCAAAAAAAAAAAAAAAAAAAAAAAAAAATTCCTTTGTAACATGTATTTAAACACTTTGTTGGAAATAATGACTAAAATAACTTGCATGCATTCGTGTATTTTGGGGTTGGTTACTGCATGAACACTTAACAGTAAGCTTTAATTCTATAACATTATTTAATACATAAGAATCATCAACTAACAATGAACAGTTCTTAATCCATCTCAGTGCTAATTTATAAATATACTATAGCTTGTTTTGTTCAGGCTTGTTTATGAATTACTATTAATGTACTTGTATTGTATCTACTTGAAAAGTGTAGTAGAAATTAGCATTAACCAAAAACATTAAATACCTTGAAATGATTGTTTATTGTTACTTCATCTAGCTATTGCTTTAGCTAATGCTAACAACCTCAAACTTATTGTAAATATACACGTGCTGGACGTGCTGTAGTGCAGTTACGCCAGCAGAAAGTTTGTGCCCGGGGCTTGTTTCCTGCACTTGTACACGTCGGTCTCGCACCCCTCGTCCTGTTTTTCATGCAGAAAGCAGGAATGTGCTCTCTCACCCTTTGAGATTGTGCAAGCGGCATTGTGACATTCACTGCAACAATCCCTGTGTGACTCACAGTCAGGGGCTTCTGTTGCCATGGTTTTGCCACTGCTTTTCTGAAAGCCCAAATAACTTCTAGTGAGTCACAAATGAGAAACTGAGCTGAAGTGTGTGAGTGTCGTGATACCATGAGGTTAAACCTGGTAAGAGTCGGAAGCAACAAACTAAAAAAGCGAGTAGCTACTAACACATGTAAAAAAGTTTTCAGCTGCTACTTCTTACAAATAGCTGTCTGGTATTTTGCTTAAACTTTCGCCATTGAATTAGAGCTGGTACATAGTTGTTGCTTGCAAAAATACAATGATGGCGCCGTGGGTGGAAGCTTACAGATGAAGGGGCGGTAATATTATTATGAGATCCCTTTGCCACATCACCAAGAGAGCAAAATCAGACGTGCTCATTTTCTCAGACGCTTGAAGAAAAAGGCTTACCAAAACTATGTTCATCTTTTCACATTTCCTTGATCGTTGGATGCACCGGGGACCTGATTATAGCACTTAAAACCTTTATTTTCATGATATGTCACCTTTAAAGTTTGACAACCCATGATTACTATGAACTCTCATCAGATGGGGGAAAAAATGGATCTAGATCTGGAGAAGTTGGGATGACGCTGTTTTATCGTGAGATTTTCAGTGCTTGAGATCCCACTGCAGTCTTTTCTTCTATTTTTAGATCCGTCCTTTTGGTTCCCAGGCTCATCACCTGAGAAACATCAATTGTGTCTCATCAGTTCAAAGATTTATGGAGCTCCTGACCTCCTGAGCCTCATATAAGGGTGGTCTGCGAGGGGTTTTGTTCATAGTGGGAGGGAATCTGAACAGAGGAATTCAGTCAATAATACTGATCTGGAGAACTTTGATTCATGACACCAAAGAGAGAAGAGGTAAATGACAGAGAATGGCCAAGCATGGCATAATTAAGCATTGCTTTCAGTCAATATTTTAATGTAATTTTAGCATTCTGGACAGTTTATTACAATTTTTATTTTATTATATCTTATATCTTAGCCAAAAATGTTAATGAAAGTAATTTTTGGGCCCCATGAACCCAAACATCTGTATATATATATATTAAAACTGGAATGTCATGGATCATTTCTGACTTGAATCTTATTCTGGTTATAAAGCAATAAGTTGTCCACAGTTGATTTTGCATTCGGTTTTACTTAACAGGCTTAACTTAACTTCCAAAGAAAATACCGCGCAACCAATACTGATATTGTAAACAGCCACTGAGATTACTGAGCACAAGGCGCAGGGAATTAGCCAAGAAATGCATGGATACTGATGCCGTTTTAGTGCCGTTACCATAGCAACAGGCCAAAGCCATTTCCTTGTGATATTCTAATAATCACTTCTCAGGTGTAATGAGAATCTTCCCATGATATGAGCCACAAAGACGTAATAGTTACTGCTCATACACACAAGATCCAGGGACGCATTGCAGAGAAAGATATATGAGAGAGAACAGAAGAATATTGAAGGGACTGAAAAATATTAATAAGAAAAATCTGCAATTAGCTTGTTCTTTTTATAGTTTTGCTTTATCTACGGTGGATTCATGGAGTCATTATTTTGAGAATTATATATTTTTTTGCATTCACTCTTTACTGGCATTGATGGTTCCATTAAGAACCTTGAACATCCATGGAACCTTTCCATTCCACAAAAGGTTCATTTATAGTGGAAAAAGATTCTTTAGACCAGGTGTGTCAAACTCAATTCCTAGACGGCTGCAGTCCTGCAGAGTTTAGTTTAGAATAAGAACAATGTTAAAATTATTGAAACATTAGTTTTATTTAAAAAAGATTATTTTAGGAACTGATCACTGAAAAGTTCTTTGAGGAACCAAAAGTGGTTCTTCCAAGACAGCGGTTTCCGATCCTGGTCCTGGAGAACCCCCAACACTGTACGTTTTTGTGGTCTCTCTTATCTGACAGACACATTTAAGGTCTTGGAGTCTTCACTAATGACCTGATGAGTTGAATCAGGTGTGTTTGAATAGGGAGACGTCTAAAATGTGCAGTGTTGGGAAATCAGGATTGGAAACCACTGTTCCAAAGCATCGTTGTGAAAACACCTTTTAGGAAAACCTTTGTGCTATGTATTGTAGCAAAGGACGCACTCTAAGCATTTACCAGAACTTTAAACAGCGCATCAACTTCCACTTTCTTTCTACGTATTTATTGGTGTTATTGTATGGGTTTGCATACAAAGGTGAGGGATTAACAGTGAAGTCGCTGATTGCCCGTCACTTAGTCCTTTTTTAGAACTTTCCCTTTGATTCTCGGCACAGGGAGACATGGGGATTTTTCTCGACTGCCCATGGTGATAACAGCACCTCCCTGGTCTCCTACTGGTTGAGCATCTCAGAATGATTAACAGCAGAACTCCCCTGGATTCCACACCTACAGGACCTTATTTAGAACAGCCTGACACATGACATGCCCGGACACGCCTCGTATCTGATGAAACATCCTGGCACGGGGAGAAACTAGTACTTCTGACATGTGACTCACTATGCATTCAAATCTGTCAATCTATACTCAGGGGCTTAGAGTTTTTTCTTAGCATTAATACTGTAATATTTAGAGCATTATATGTATATATATATATATATATATATATATATATATATATATATATATATATATATATATGCAAGAAGCCTCTTACGCTCACCAAAGCTGCATTTATTTGGACAGAAATGCCATAAAAACAGTGTTATTGAAAATGTTATTAGAATTTAAAATAACCATTTTCAGTTTGAATATACTGTAAAAAGTCATTTATTCCTGTGTTGGCAAAGCTGAAATTTCAGCATCATTACTCCAGTCTTCAGTGTCACATGATCCTGAATCCATGAATCCTTCTAATATGCTGATTTGGTGCTCAGGAAACTTCATGACCCCAAACCTTTAAACAGTTGTGAACAACATCTCAAGAAGGCTCTGTGAAGAAACAAAAACCCTCATCAGAATGGCAAAACCCACAAGACCCTCTCTCATTCAGCCTTCATTCAGGCTGGGTTTTAAAATAGTTGCATTTGCGTCATCTCAAGTGTGAAATAACAGCCACACAGAGGTCAGAGAACATGGAGAGTGATTATTATATTATGAGAGATGAGGGAATGCTGCCTTGGCTTTCAGTGGCTGTCATTAGCAGGATAAGTGCATTAGATCTGTAAATGGTGAAATGGTGTTCTGGCTCTTTGCCTCCCTCCGCAAACTCTCTCCATACCTCACCCGAGGCGTTTCTAGCCTTTCATCACACTAGAGAGCAGGCACCCCATTAAGTAAAAAAAAAGAAGAAAAAGTATATATTTTGAAATATAAAAACAACAACAAACAACATGTTTTCAAGCATTGTCACATTTTCATTTGCATTACTTTGAGGTAACTATATGGGCTACAGACCATAGCTAATTTTTATTTGCATAACTTTTACCTTAACATATTTGAACATGTTAACATTTACCTTATCAGTGACTCAACAAACAGGTCGAGGTTAAACGGATTGTTCACTTTCCTGACATTAGTGGAACTGCATCCAACTATATTTGTTCACAACGTATTTAGTGACCTTATGCGTCTTGCACTTTGATACTTTATATTTCAATGTTTAGATGCAATCAAATAACTGTTAGTAATCAGATCGATGATCAGTTGGACTGAATAGCCTTCAAGTAAACACCACATTCAGTCCAGCTGAATGAAATTTTGATGTAAACTTATCCATTCAATGGGGGAAAAATAAGTGTGTAAATGCTTGAATCTGAATATTTTTACAATGTAAAATAGCTTGCGCACATGCGCAGTGCCAATGATGGGAATGTTTACATATGTTTTATGTCTTCTGAACATGTTTATTTATGTTTTACTCTTACGTATTATGGACTGGTTAGTGCAGTAGACTGAATATTGACTATTTGCATAAAAAAAGCTCTCCTGACATGACATGTCAGATTTCTTTTTAGATACTGTAAAATAAGTATTAAACACATCATCATTTTCCCAGTAAATATACTTATTTTACCTGCTGTATGTATCTACAAGACAAAAAAAATACAGTTACATTCCAGTGAAATTTTTTGTCTGACTTTCTCTGATTCTGAACACAGCAACTGGGTTTTGTTCAGATTACATGTAATGCATGTGAACAAATGGATTAATTCCGACCGATATAATTCATTATAATTTACAAGCATTACATGGTTTCTACTTAGCTTAGAAAACAATTATTTTTATAACATTTTAATGCAGCATTTTATTTTCAGTCAGGTAACTAGGAACCACACCTGAAAATAAAAATGGTGTGAAAATACCTTTAAAGGGATAGTCCTCATAATAATGAATTTTCTTTTATCATGTGCTCACCCTCATGTTGCTCAAACCTGACCTCAGAAGGAAGACAAAAGAAGAATGAAGAATGTTGATAACTTAACATTTCTGGTTCCCATTGACTTCTGTTGTATAGACAAAAATACAATGGACATTAATGTAAATTGAAATAGTTTGGCTATCAGCATTTTTCATTGTAACGTCTTTTGTTTTCAGCGCAAGGTATAAATGCACGCAGGTTGGGAACCTTTGGAACGAGGGTAAATGATGACAGAATTAACATTTTCGGGTGGAATATCACTTTAAATAGCTATAAAACATCAATGTAACCTGATTCACAACGAAAACAAAGCCAAACCAAATTTACTAAATTTGTCGGATTTCATACATGGGCTGTAGAATCATTTTCAGACAAAATACTTAAAGCTTCCAAAAATAATTTAGTTCAATGGCAAATAATGCCAATAACAGGCAGTAATCGTGAAACAATTCCCTTAAAGATATAGTTCACCCAAAAATAAAAATTCTACCATTATGTTGTTCTAAACCCGTAAGACCTTCGTTCATCTTCGGAACACAAATTAAGATATTTTTGGTGAATTCTGAGAATCCATGGGACGTCAGGGGTTCATCATTTTCTACTTTGCACTTTTATGTGAACAAAATAACCTATCCGCGTAGTGCAGCAGACACAGAACAGTATACTCTGTTTACGTTCAGTGTATACTCTTCAAAATGGTGCTAGGGTAACGTGGAGGAGACGAATTGTTGAATAAAGCCGTTATTTTGGTTTTCTTTGTATACAAAAAGTAATCTTATAGCTTGGTAAAATTAAGGTTGAACCCCGATGTCACATGGATTATTTTCTCCTTGCTATGTTTCTGGACGTTGGTCGTGTAAGGATCCTTGCTGTCTATGGGAGGGTCAGAGAGCTCTCAGAATTCATTAAAAAATATCGTAATTTGTGTTCTGAAGATGAACGAAGGTCTTACGGGTTTTGAACGACCTGAGGGTGAGTCATTAATGACAGAATTTTCATTTTTGGGCGAACTATCCCTTTAAGTAAACCATGATTATTTATATCATTTTAACTTTATCAATGAGACTCTTTTTCACAAAGTTGCTGAAAAGCTATGGTTTAGTTAGCTTGCCATAACTATGCCATAACTGTTTCTGCATTGTTGTGAACGTTCTCTTTAGGTTAAACTTGAGCTAAAGGGTTAGTTAAAATGAAAATTGTGTTATTAATTACTCACCTTCATGTTGATCTAAACCCATAAGACCTTTGTTCATCTTCGGAACACAAAGATAATTTTGATGAAATCCAAGAGCTTTCTGACCCTGCATAGACAACAACACAACTGACACGTTCAAGGCCTAGAAAGATAGTAAGGACATTGTTAAAATAGTCCATGTGACATCAGTGCGTCAACCGTAATTTCACCGAGTTATGAGAATACTTGTGCCGTCTAGAAAGCTTGCGGATTTCATCAAAAATATCATAGTTTGTGGTCTTACGGGTTTGCAACGACATGAGGGTGAGTAATTAATGACAGAATTTTCATATTTGGTGGAGCTATGTTTTAAGTATGTAGGATGAAACATCAAAACCTTTTACAGCATAAAATGGAAATCAAATTCAACAAACAGGACCATGTTTGCTCAGGTCGATGTCACTGCAGAGATGGCATGAACAGGACAAGAGGAGATAGTGGAGGTTAACATATGTTTATGCTGAGCTAATGGAAAGATTCTTTGGCCTGTGCAAAAAGAGGGGAAACGCAAACAACAACAATCTCCTGAGGAAAAAAAGAGTCCTTTTGCCCTGTTGCTGTGGTGACCGCCCCTAGAGCTCTGTGCACACATACAAATGTGGGCAAATTCTGGCATTCACCTCACCTCTCCCCGGCCCAGCCAGACAGCAACAAAGCACAAGCCTGTCCTCTGCCCCCGGCCCGCCAGAGCTCTTTTGTGTGGCAAGGCTAGTCTTTTTACCAAACGCTCACTGTGTGTTTCTCTATGTGTAGACCGCTCTTGTTTGCAGGGAATGCGTCTGTGTGCAGGACCCCAGGGCGGCTGGAATGATGCCTGATGAGAGTGCATGCTAAAGCTTTGTTTCACTGCTTGTGTTTGTCAGCCATTGTTAACTTATCTATCTTTTGTTCAGAGAATCTCATGATCAGTTTTAGAAACAGAAAATACAGAAATAAGCCAACCTGCATACATTTAAGACTGTGGAATTTGATCTCCATCCATCTGTTTTCTGTCTGTCGTCGCCTCTATGAAAACTGAGGCTCTATCACACAGCACGCTTGACTTGGTGATTTCCGCATGAGTGCATACGAAACTAATCTTATACTCTTATCAAGATAATTATGTCTAAAGCAGCTAAATTACATCGTACATGTCCTATATGGAATGTTGGTTCCCTCAGTGACTATTTCATTAACTTTTTTCTTAGTTAAGCATACAATTATAGCTCCATCTACTTAAATGGGGAAGACAGAAATGTCCAGAAGATTATGGCAAGATTAATTTTTGATAAAATAGAACTTAGCAGCCTGACAGTATCACGAATACAGAAGTAATGGTTGCTAAAAATTCAGTTTTGCATCACAGGTATAAATTACATTTTAAAATATATTTTAATAGAAGATCGTTATTTTCAATTGTAATAATATTACTGTTTTTACTTTATTTTGGATGTTTAGAAAACTCTTTCCAAAACTAAAAAAAATAAAAATCTTATAGATCCAAAAGTTTTGCAGAGTAGTGTGCATTTATATTGTTTTAATCTGACAAAACTTCCCTTTGGCGACATTTGGGAACACCCTTAATTGGAATGATTCATACATAAAGTACATTGCATTTTTTTTTTTTGTTATTGCTGTTTTTTCTTTTTTTCCTCTTTAAATGCTTTCTGAATAAGGTTAGGGTGTAAGTTTGGGTAAGTTCATAATTAACTATATGCAAGTGAATAGCATTTCCTTATTTGACGTGTGAATGTGTGTTGATTTAGTAGTCGGCAATTAAAAAACTGTCACTTACTGTGATAGTGTGTGTTTGTGAATGTCACACACAGAATGAAAGGTATGTTTGAATGTTAGAATGCTGGATAACATTAATAAGAATGGAATGCAGGTGTGTGTAAAAGCACATAGTAGCCATCACTTATCTCTGCATTTGTAAAATGAATGTTCTGACGCAACACGTGTTTTTTACATCTAAAAATGCTAAAAGTGACATGTAAATATTCGTTTTAGCTAATGGAAAATATCACCTTAGATTAAAACCACAAAAGTCAGTGAATGGAACTAGCATGCAGCTAATGCTAACAGCTAAAACTGTGTGATTCTAGTCTTTTGTGTGTATTTGCCGCAGTATGTTGATCTAGATGTTAGTAAAAATATTGGCAGGGTGTGTGTTTGATCAGTGTGTTGCCAAACCAGCTAGATAATCAGGTGTGTAGAAACAACAGCAGGTGACTGTAGAAAGTCACACGCTACTGGAGTTTACACTTGCATCCCAGCCAAATCATCATATCATTTGACAAACGGACAACATATGTGCCTGGACGTTTCATCTTGCACGAACACGTTCTTCAATCACCTTCATATGTCCTTAATGCTCACATATGTGAACCACATGCATCCCACATGTAACTGCATGCATAAAATATACACAGACCCATAACCATATTGCTTCTCTGTCCTTAAAATGAGACAGAAAAAAATTATTTAATAATTCATAGACAGTCAGAATACGGTTGAACCCTGAATTGTAATGAAGTTATTCAATTTTTCATTGTGGTGCGCAGCAGTGCTGCATATACATTAAGGTTCACATATAGAAGTGAAGGTCAATGTGATTTCTCAGTCTTCATCCATTTCCATTAGGCCAGTGTTTGTGTGTGTGTGTGATGTATGAGAACTGTGATTGAATGATATTCATGCATGTGGGAGTGTGATGGATGAGTCTGTGTAGCAGCATACATGTTTCTCTGTGTGAGTGTTGGATTGATATGTGGGTGTGTTGGTTTGTTATTGTGAAGTAATTGCTGTGAACCTTCAGGAAGCTGTGCTGATGGGTAAAATAGATATCGGTAAATAGATTTCGCAACTGACGTTCAGGAAAAGCATGTTCAAATAATTCCAGCAATTACCCGACAGCTCAATTACAATGACTTGGGAGAGGAGCTTCAAAAAAGATGCCAAAAATACCATAAATGTGTGTGTCTGGGGGGGAATGTTTTTGTGACATATCAGGACCCAACTCTGTATAATGACATGGGTATGACACATGTATTACAAGGAGAGGGTGACTTATGAGGACATAAAACATGTCCCCATTTTTCAAAAAAAAATTTTTTTTGAGAAAGTAAAAATGCACATAAAACCTTATAAACCATACAGAATGAGTTTTTTTGTTGTTGAGAAAGTAAAAATGCACAAAGTTTCCTGTGAGGGTTAGGGTTAAGTGTAGGGTTGGTGTAGGGCCATAGAATATACATTTTGTACAGTATAAAAACCATTATGCCTATGGGATGTCCCCACTTTTCACAAAAACACCTGTGTGTGTGTGTGTGTGTGTGTGTAAATTCATTTCTAAATATATTTTCAAAAGTTTAGGATTTATAGTCCTATTAAGTCTTTTATGTTCTCCAAAAATACATTGAAAATGGTAATACTGTGAAATTATTATTAGCATTTAAAACACTTGTTTTCTATTTTAATATTAATGTAAATTATTTTATTTTTTTTAGCAGCCACCATTAGTCCAGTCTTCAGTGTCACATGAAATTATTCAAATATTTTCCAGGATTTGATCAATGGAAATGATTTGGATTTTTGTTTTTTAAGAATATGATGCAAATTCATAACATTATAAATGTGTTTACTGCCACATTTGATAAACATTTCCTGTATTCTTTAAGTAAAAGTATTATTTTCTTAAAAACAGACTAAAATAATGCTACAATTTACTGATCATAAAGCCTATCAAAAAGCTTGTAACTGCCGCAACCAGATAATTGAATCAGATTTGTGAATGAACCTTTGAGACTCATTTGGTCAGTCAGACCAAGAATATTATTCACATCTTCACACCATCATTTAATAATGATGTAGCCTAAATTATGGCAGTTTGTCTCTTTGAGAGTAGTGCAAGACATGAAATGATTGTACCATGAGGATATTTTCATAGAAGCATTGTATCAGTTATCTATTACAATATATATTTACAAACATAATTTTTATCAAATGCATTCATCTGTCGGGCAAATATGTGTCACTGGCAGCCATTTTGTAAAGCCCTGTTCTCCTTTTGCATGTCTCTCTGTGTGTGTGTGTGTGTGTGTGTGTTTGTGTGTGTATCCAACAGACAGTAATTAAAGCAATTACCATGACCCGCAACAACAGTGTCATCTGGGTCTCAGTTGTTAATGAGAATGCGGCACACAACCACACATGCTCACATAGATGGAAACTGGATAAATACTTACCTGTCATTGCATCACATTCCTCACTGGTTCAAATCTGCCTGCACTACTTCCTAAAAACAGCAGTAAATGCAACCTCCATGCAATGCTTTGCAGTAGTGTGTACTGAACGTTTTGTATGTTGAATTACACTGCATACATTTATTCACAACTCCATACTAGTAAGTACTTTGGGTTTGTGATGAGCTGATGGTTTTATAAACTGAATCTACTGAGTGCTTTTAAAGCAGAGCTTTAACAGAGCATTTATTCTATTATTTATGCTCTGGGTTTTTCATAGTGTAGGTGATTTAAAGTGAGATGCTGAGCATATTAAATGTTGTTTTGCTCATCTTCTGGCTTCATGAAGGATGTATAAGTTGTATGTTAGTCTGGGTCACTTTTGTTAGTCTATGAATGTATATCTTTGAGTGTTCTCCCTCCAGTCATTTGAATTATTAACTCTGAGATCTGAAGAAATGTTCTAACCTTTAAATAAATGAAATGAGCGTAATACATTTAAGAACTTGTTTTTGTATATAAGATCAGAATACAGTGTTATTTTTTGTTAGGTTTTTCTTTTTTATTTAATTATACTTGTGAATTATTGCCCTTTTTTTCCATCTCTCGAAACTCCATCAGTGTCATCTTGATCCACTTGGGAAATGGATGGGTGTTTTTTATGGATGCGTGCACATCCAGATAGATGTGGCAGGGGAAACCACACAAAACACATTACTTATGGTTGTGGTAGAGCCAGGCCAACACTATCCAGTGTCTGATTCAGACAGACATACAAAATATTTATATGCCTAGTTATATTTCAGTGTATCCCTTAAAATAATTTATAATGTGTTATCACAGAAATAAGACTTTAAAGTATGTTGATTTTTACTATTAAGAAGAACAACAGCCATAAAATTGAAAACAATATATTTTTTATGAATAATGATAAAAAAATAACATCATTATTAATAAAAATTTTAAATAATATATTAATATAATATAATATTAAATACCATGTTTATTATGTTATTATTATTAATATTATTATTACTATTATTTACAACCTGTGCAAAAATTCAAAAAGAAAAAAAAAGGGGTAAAAATTACATTTTCATATCCTCTCTAAATCACAGGCAGCTGTTTCTAAATACATAGTTGCATGAAACAATTAGCCACAGTTTACAAGATTAGGTCAGCAACACATCGTACTTCACTCCCCATTTCCTCTATTTTTCTTTCTCAGACTTACTCAAATATTGAGTGAGTACAGTACAAGCACAAAGATTTCTATTTCTTACACCCCATCTACACTGCGAGTGACTAACTAAACCCCGATTATATTTACCGAAGCTGTCTTGCAAGTGTGTGGATCATTATTTTACAATTTGCTGTATTTTTCTTGAAAAGGCTGCTGTTTGCTCTGTCATCTCCACGCTTGTGAAGCGCCTGTACGTTCTGCTGTGTTTACTGTAATTGTGGAGGGATATGGACTGTCTGCTGGCTGAACGATGGGCAGCACTGACTCCCACCTGTGTGCTTCAAACGCACATACACACACCTCAATACAGCAAACACCTTTATGCACCGTTTGACGTCAGTTCCAGTCTTTTTCTGTTCATCTCCCCTCCTCCCCTCCTCTCTTCTCCTACGCTCTGATGCACTTTTGAAAAGCTCCCCTTGTGCAAGGGCTTGATCTGAGTCTTTGTGAGGAGGATGCCTTTTATCTGAGCCACACATGGGCGCGTGCACAAAAGCAGCTGAAATGCCATAGACACACTGTTTGGACTGACGCCCCCTTTGCCTTTCTCACACAACCACACAAAATGCTTTTTCTATCATGATGGGGACTTTCCATTGACTATTTTCCATTGTTATTTTATACTCCGATATTTTTATCAATTAAACCTAGATGTAACCCTCATTGAAACATTTACACATTTATATTCTCAGTTACAGATTATTTAGTGTATTTATATAGTATTTCCTTGTGAGGGATGTGTCTCGTTGTCTTTTGTCTATACAATGAAAGTCAGTTGGGTACATAGTGTTTTTGACTTGTGTTGTTGGATTGAAAGAGTCAAACATTCTCCAAAATATCTTCTTTTGCATTCAGCAGAAAATGGAAAGTCTTACATGGCCAGTAAGTGAGTAAAAAGTTTATGTTTTGGGTGAATTAGCCCTTGATACATAATTCTAGAGAGATTTGTGTTTGGTTCAGTTAATTTAATACTGAGCTTTTGGGCTTTATTTGGGAGTTATTTTTTTACCCTTCCAAGTCAAATTATAGTCCTCACAGAAACATTTAGAATTTTTATATTGTCATTTACAAATTATTTAATGTTTATTTATTATTTAATGACCCCACTGTCTTGACAAAACATTCAGTTTTGAACAATTTTTTTTTAAATATTTATTTAAATAGTCTTTTGTGTTCCACAGATTAAAAAGAAAACAAGATGCGTAATTAATGGCAAAACTCTTTGTTTTTGGGTGAACTGACCAACTTGAATGAATACTGTAGTTCATCATGCAATTTGCACTTTTCATCTCTATTTGACTTTCCTGTGGATGCACCTAAATTATATATTTACAGAAAGAGAAGCAACATTTGATTATTTTGATATGAGTTTGTACAACTTCTTTGTTCCAGAGAACAAAAACATGCATATGTTGACTAAATATTGATTTCTGATTGAACTGTCTCATTAAAACCATCTTGGGATGATGCATTATGATGCAATTTTCCCTTCTTTTAATCATCTTGCTCTGATGGTTGACTTTCCCATGAATGCAGTTGTGCTACACATTTATAGAAACAAGAGCAACATTCAAGTGTTTTGACGTGTGTTGCACAGTTGCGCACTTTTGTAGATTTTGAGAGTTCTATCTGATTGCTAGTTTCCGTTAGCTGCCTGATCCTAGACTCCCCACTCAGCTAATCTCTCATCAGTACAAATAAGCACTCTTGACAAAGCATCATCAACAACAGTACATCATGTTAAATTGTATGCTTTCATGTAAATTACCCTAGCAGGACTGCAACTGGAGGGTTAAACTAATGCGTCTGCAGTCACAGACCCTTCTGTAACTACTGTTCATTTGTATCTTATCAAAAATGGACGTGTTTGCTTGTTTTTTTCCATTCCCTCCCACCAAAGTGGCTCTATTTCAAAGGCTGTTTGTTGGGGCAGAGGGCTTGGCGTCTAATGGAGAGTGTTTTGTATTAATCCCCAGCACAAAATCAATGTTTTGATGAGAGGGTGAGCATTAGCGAATGCTAATGTATGCAGCAAGCCGCACTAAACGCTTGCTGCCATGGTTACTGCGAGGACATCTGAAGGTCGTGGATGGCTCTCCCACCGATTGTAGCGATGAATGTGGCCACTGCAACATCAGGTGATCGGACCACCTGGAGGAAGACAGACAGATTGAGAGAGACAGAGACTGCTGGGATTGCTTTAACTGTTGCTGCAGAGTGTGTAGTATGTATTCTGAGCAATTATACCGAGTTTTGGTGTGTAATTTCAAAATATGAAAATAAAAGCTAATTCAAATTATGAATAAATTCTATAACAGCATAGATAATAGCACTTTCCCGAATATAAAAAATGTTTTACACACCAAAAAAATGCAGTTAAATTGCATAATAGCTCCTCATTCTGTAAATTAAACATGCAATGTGATGAGGCTGTGTGATGCAGCAAACTTTTATATACTACATAAAGATACACTGCCTAAAGAAAGAGGGACAGATAAGCAGTGGATGAGTGCAGATGGATTCAGTACGCTTGTCCGCACATTGTCCCAGAAGGCTGAACAGAAGCCAAGCAGCCTGTTCAGGACATACACTGAACATCACCCAAAACACAGGCCCAATGCACTCATTCAGACACACAGACAGACAAACAGAGAAGCTGATGGAGATGTATGCATTGTGCAACAACAAACATTTCAAAGAGTATTGTTGTCACATATTTGATTTTATGATTTTCTGTCTATATGCAAACAGAGCCCAAATATGGTGTCCATATGCATATACTCTCAAAAAAAAAGAGCACTTTTGTGTGTCTATGTGTACTTGTATTAATGGACACATATAGAGTGTCCTTCAGTACATAAATGGTGTATCTGTGCCAAACCAATACCCGTCCAGCCATTTCTGAAGCACACCCTCATTAAGATAACAATAAATGTGATTTGTTAAGCCAATTTAAAGCTGGTTCTGTTCACTAAAGGCCCTTGTGTCAAAGGCTTGTACTGGTTAATTAAACAAATGTAAATTGTGTAGACAGAGCAGAAAGCACATTTTCTGTCTCTGGTCTTTCTGTGCTGCAGCATTTGGAGGCTTTGATGTTCTGTAATTCAGTCTGTCGATCGTTTTAAATAGACGTCTGTCCCTGTAGACTAGGGTTTCCATTGAGAATAAAAGCAATTTGGGGTGTCAAAAGAAAATGGGATGAGAATATTCTTCTGCTAGTCTCAGCCTCTTTGTTTTGAGAATTTTGAGGATTATGGATTTAATTATGATATATTTGTGGTATTTTTGCACGGGTTATAGGTACTTTTTCAAGAAAATCAACATATGAACTATTATATTTAGTTAAGTATTAAAAAACACCCTGAAGTAAAAATTATTATTGTGTGGTCTTTTTTTTTTTTTTTTTTGAGAACATTTATATGCTAGTGTTCTCTAAAATTCTGTTTAAAAATTTAAAACTGTCCTCTTGGGAAAACAAGAAAAAAAATATTGATGACTCATCCTGCACTACACTGTTTTTGTCCAATCAGATGCTCTTTAGAGTAATGCCCAGAGACGGGGGACAGTCTTTTTGATTTGTCCCTCCAAAACGTTCTGCTTTAATAAGAAATACATACGAGACATAAAAAATGCTCTTGTCAGGCTTTTTGGGGTCTTTAAACACTGATAAATTTAAATCAAATCTAAACCATGACATTTCCAGCATCATTTTTCATTCTTAATTTTCATTTCTTTCTTTTATTGTATTCATTCCCTGTTGTCCCCCACTAATAACTGTCAGTGTTCAGTGAGTAAGTGATTGTTAATAAGCTACTGAACTTATAAGCACTTATCTGTGTGTGTCTGGACCAAAACTAGGTCACTGTCTGCAGAGACTCCGTCTTTTCTGCCCGTCTGACACCCTCTTTCTTCTGCCGTGTGTGTGTTGGGGGAAGGCAGAGGTTACTATGGGCCTGTTTGAGCTAGGATGTGGAAATGTTGGACTGGAAATGCTTTTTGCCATTTCTTTATGGGTGATGAACAGGGTCGGACATCTTGGTGACCTCTTCATGCCCCAGCACCCAATTAAGAAGCATCTGAGACATTTCGAGAGTCCTTTTGTAGTTTGTGTAATGTAAGTGTGAATTCATCACATTTATAGCTTTTTTATAGTTTGAACTGACGTTGTTTTCTCACAGGGCGACAGCAGTTCACAATCCCAAGAACAAACCGAATCTTCTTATCTTATACAAACACAACCTTCAACCCTCGTCTTGAATTCAGTGACATTCTCATTGTGCTCTTAGTACATACTCTTGTTTATGCTTGGGTGGAGGGGCTGATTAGTCAGAGTCTTTGTTGATAAAATGAAACTAGGCAAAAATAACAATGTTTGTGCATATTATATGCGCATGGATGAGTGAGGTACATTTGTGTTGTGTTATGTGTGTGTTTTTGTGCCTGTTTGTGATTAATCATAGTGTGGGTTGCTAAAATTTTAAAAATCCATTATTTGCACCCTATGTGTAACAAAATCCCCTTTGTTATTGCGCGTTATGTGAACCGTCTTCTTTTCCCCCCTTTGTTTACACAAAGCCTCGCATCGTTCCTGGAGTTCCTAATAGTTAGCGGGCTAATGCTAATCACACGTTCTTCAACTTTAATGAGAGGACATTTAAGCAATTAAGGCTTAGATTTAATGACATGATAATTTGAGAGGGTTGAAGAGGCAGAGGTGAGAGAAAATTACAAATGAGACCTCTAATAACTCAATTTGAACTAAAAAGCAAAGTGATTAAAGAGACAGCAAATACTTTTATTCTCAGAAAAGTGGAATGAGAGTTTCTGAAAGTCATGAACATGATTTGTTACTGTATTTGTTAGCTACTGTCTGTTGTTAGTTTGTCTCAGGCGGTATTGGTGGTGTGTTGATAAGCATTTGATTGGACAAAACTAAATGCAGTTCAGGATGAGTCATCAATATTGTTCGATCAGAAAAAGACTTGATTTTGATTGCAAATATCTGCTAAAAGTTCCTCTTGTCAGCTACTAATCCATACATTACTTTAAAGCTAACAGAGATGGAGTAAAAGTCATATAACCCCAGTTTATATTTTGTAAGGTCTTTAAAATGTCATTTTAGAGAACAGCAGATGCAAGGAAGACAGTCTTGGAAAGTACACTCTTTGAAATGGAAAAATCGCTTAGCTTGGCTTGTCCTTTGGTGTGCATGATCCGCAGTCAGTGTATGGTTAGTTTGACAGCAAGAATGTGGGGAATGGAGGATTAGTAGATGAAAATAGAAGAAACTGTACTGAGATTATTCAGAGACGCAGGAACTGGTTTGGGTGGGGGAACACACATATATATATATATATATATATATATATATATATATATATAGTACGTTTTGGGTTGAAATACCTAGTTCAAAACTGTATTATGTTTTAATATGAATTATTAATAAAATTATATATTTATTTTTTGCAAATGGTATCCTTTAAATTAAAATTTATATATTTCATAATTATTTTTATTTTATTAACTTTTTTATATGTTTAATGTGTATTCAAATTAATGCATTTAATCATTTAGAATAATAAAGCTAATAAAACTAATACATTTACTAATAAACATTTTTTGTCACTTTATCTTTTACGTAATATCTTATAGAATTGTGTTTTGTGATTGTTCCACTGTTTTTAATATAGCGGAAAATCCTATAATATTCTTCTTAATGACCAGTTGTGAATACATATTACATAAATGACAACTTACCCCAGTATTTTATTTAATGAACTGTAGTTTTTTATGGTAATGATGGTGCAAATGGTTTTGAAATAGGATTTTTGCAGCAAAGATTTTAAGATTTGTGCCTTCTCAGAAAATAAAATAGTTGAACAGACCTATAGTAAAGTGTGACAGCTAGCCACGGTAGTAGTTTCAGTTGGTGTAACTTCAAGCATTTCTCTGTCTCCTCTATATTTTATATGCTGTTGTTCTCTGGAATTGTCTAGCAGCAAATTCATTGACTTTGTTCATACAAAACACACTGAGGTGGAGTAGAAATCCAAACTCACAGAAACCCCAAGGGGGAATCAATGTAATTTGAGATCAAGACTATTGAGCAATAGGAGTCACATTTTGTTTCTTTTCCTTCCTTTTTTTTTCTTTAGAGCTGTGGTTCCTTTTTTGGGACGGGAAGTAGCAAGACAGAGAGGGAGAGAGATGCTTAAATTACAAGATAAGCTCTTTCTTCGCAGGCCTAAGTATAGGACAGTCTTTGGGGGAGGAATTAGTGTCCACGGATTAGATTAGAAGTTTTCTGACAACCATAAATAATCCAGTATCATTTCACCCCACCCTACCCCACCTTCTCCTTCAACACACACACATAAAGGTAATTTACAAGGCAAACATGCCCTGAGAGCAAAGAATCTTATCTAGAGATCTTAACATGTTTTGGACCCACATCATTGTCCCAAACAGGTCTGACCTGAAGGAAGAAACCAAAGCTAATTCCCTTGAACCCTTTTTGTCATTTGAGTAAGATAAAAAACAATGCATCACATGCTCATGGTACACAGTATACTTTAAGAATGATGTTTGAGTTAAGATTAAGATTTGATCCTGAATGACATTTCATTGTGTTACATGTTAAGACGGTTTTGAGAGGGTGGTGTCGTCTGTTTATCAGCCTGTCCGACTGATTGGATGTGAATGAAAAACCTTATATGGGTTGTCCTCTTCTTAGGGGGTCTGGACTAGCCGGGACAGACACAGCTGTTGATTAGCAAGGTCAGCACATGGTAGCAGGTTATTTCAGACAGTTGGCCTCATCTTATCTGTCAAGGCCGTAGGATCCTGATTTCACAAGACAATCATTTTCAGGGTGTAGAGTTTAGTTTTTCATCAACTATGAGAGTAGTTTTTTTCTGTTCAAGACCGTAGGCAACAATGCTATTTTAGTATAATTAAAATTTAATTAAAAATCTTGAATTGGGTGTTATTTTCATATTATAATTGAAATTTTTAGTTTAAGTTTTTAAGTAAATTTTTATTTGCTTTTTGTTATTTTTACAAATTAAAAAAGCTTAAAATTTTCATATATATTTATTTATTATTATTATTTAATTTTATATATATATAAATAAATATATATATATTTGGTAATAGTATAGTTAACAATGACAGCACATTTAGGCAACTTAATTATGGTGCCTTGTTTTATCCAAATAAAATAGCATCAAATTGATGTTTACCAAACTCGGTGAAAAAACAAATCTAAGATGGTGAAGAAAGTAAGAGAATGTTTATTATAAACACATTTCATATTAAGAAGTATCTATAAATAGTTTAGTATGAATATAGATAGACTTTTTTTACACAGTCACTGCTTAAAAAAAGATCTCACTTAAACCACCTTAAGCTGTTTGCTCTTAGGTGGTGTAGGTTGGTTATTAATGGATGGTTATATAGATGGTTTAAAGTCTCCCAGTGTTTAGCTGGTTTATCTGGGTGTGCAGCTGGTCTCCCAGTCTGACAAACTGGAACCCAAACCCAAAACCCTCTAAAACCAGCCAATAGACCAGATGAGGAGACCAGGTAAGATCAACAAACCTGGTTTCAAATGTTTCTTCAACAAAAGTTAGTGTGTACTGTTTGTGTTTATATTATGTTGTTAGCTTAGCAACATGCTAACCTCAACCTCCATTGGAAAGTTGTGAGTTGCTGCCTATGTAAAGTGTTTCAAATAAGTGACTAATGAAGAAACTTGATGAAGGGGATGTTAGCTGTAAGGCGGCGATGCAGATCACTAGGGTTTGAAACAGAGTTGCTGTGTTTATTCCAGTTCTATTTTAAAGTTCGTTGTTGTACTAATGCCAGTATTTTGGCACATCTTGTCAACACAATCTGAATAGGATTCAGACCGAGAAACTAATGTGGGTTATGTAAAGATTAATCGGAATACAACTGATGCAATTATTGTTCCTTGGTTAACCACAGGACACAATTTAAACAAATAATAACCAGAATTGTGTAAAAACATTGTGTAAGGAAAAGTAGCTTTGCTGCTCTCTCTAAGAAACAGTACTCAGGTTTTGACCTTAATAGCCCTGGTTCTAGTCACGAGGAGCTGATAAATCCTTCTTAGCTGGATGCTTGGCCTTTGATTACACAATAGTGCAAAGTGACGTTTCTACAATGGAGAATTAAACATCTAAAACCACATTAGCCCTGTTTTCCTTCAAGTAAGTAGGGGTTAAATAACCAGGTTTAATACTTATGCACAATCACAGTGACCTTGGCCGTAATATTGCGAATCTCTTACTCTATGTGACCTGAAAAGTTATCTTGTGTTGATTATGGCAACTGAATCTAATGTTTATCATATCAGAACATGCCCTTGCTTGTCAAAATGTAGGCAGCTAAAAAAAAATGTTAACTTAACCCTTGTTTTGACATCCAGAAGCTGAATTGTTTTAATAAATATGTATGAATATGAAAATTAAGATTAATTTTCTAATTGTATTAATTATTTTATAAATGTTATATTAAGATATGTAAGGTATGCAAACTTTTAATTGGGTACATTTTTATAAATTCAGTTATTATTATGTCTTGTGGAGTATATGTAAAGATCTGTTGTGTGAAATAGCTTAGTTAGGACAGTACTAAATAGTTAATAATATTACTAAATAAATTTTAACATTTTGCACATTCTGCTAGGGGTATGTAAACGTATGAGCACAACTGTGTTTATATATTTATACATTTAATTTATATTTAACATCTGAAGTCGATCAAAACCTTTCATCAAAGTTGTCCTAAAACCATGATGTGTTCTTGTCTTAGGACAACTTTGATTAACTTTATACATATAAATATATATATTAGGTTGAGAAGTCAGTTACTAAGAATTTATCTGTAAAGGCGAAACTGTTGTAAACTGCAATTTTCTCAGGAAAACAGATAACACAACACACTCGATTGTGAAACACATGGCACAAATAGAATCAGCAGGGATCTACCACAGAAGTGCACATGCACAAACAAGCTTTATTACCACAAATCTGTTCACTAACCTCTAATATAGACAACAGATCTCAGTATTTATGACATATAAAACATATAAACGTATCCTTATCACGCTTAAACCATCCCTTTCTCAAGAACGTTGATGTGTAATTGTGCAACTGTAAAAAAATCGGGCCTTCACTGACCCAGTGATGCATTAAACATGGACGGCAGTCCGGCTGCTGTGGCAACCGGTTCAATGCAGTTATGCAAGAGATGGGATGTAGGATGGCAGATATCGTGTTGTGAATTTACTGCCATTTAGAGGTTGCCTTTTCTGTTGTTACATCACCATTCAACAATAAAAAATAAAGCAGACTAGTTACATTTTTGAAAGCCATAATCTTGCATTGTTTACAATTGCATATAGATACATGCTATCTAATCAGTCGTTTTTTGGGCCTGTGTGAGTGTTTTGCTTGTGTGCGCAGCTGTGGGAGAGCAATTGCATCAGCAAGGACAGAGTCAGATGCTTGGGTTTATTTAGCGAGAGCGTCTCTATACTGCAGAATGTTACGTCACCTTTCTAAATCACAGGATAACGTGACCCATTTAAGAGAGCGAGGCATTCTGAATACAGTTTTGCCATTATTTCTGTTTTCTGTGCTGCCATAACCACTTAAAGGTCAAAATATATTCAGCCTGATGCCGTGTGCTCTGTGTATGTCATGTACTGACCTAATTTGGAGTTGTGCAAAGTGTGTGTGTTCGCTGTGTGTGTGTGTTTGTGTAACTGCCTCACCTCATACACATCCTGGGTGAGTTGTGTAACATTCCTGGCACTGGTTGCCCTTAACTGACATGAAAGGAAAATATACATGCATATGTGGGTGGAGAAGGGAACTCGTCTGTGTCAATAACAAAGAAACGTTTCTGTATGATTAAACCAATTGTATAATCATGGTTTTTAGCACACCTTACATAACATAATGCACTTTTCCAATTTTGCACACTGCTAAATTGACATTCTTACTATTTCTGTTATGTTCTGTTATAAATAAACCCTCCTGCCTCCTGAGTTTGATTCACATTTTACTTGAGGTAAATAGGTTTTGCTTTAGGAATGTTATTTGAACCAGAAAACAAGACTAAAATACTAAATAACAAAATCTCTTCTTTGCAGTGCAGTGGAGACTTTGGTTTTAAATGATGTAAGAATGGCACAAACGCTGACATCAAACGCAGCTAAAGCAGGACCGCATCAATATTCTAGTATGTGGGAGGCAGGCAAATAGAGGACAGATGGGCAGCTGGTTATACCAGCGACAGGGGCGAATGCGTTTATTAAATACCACGCAGGAGGGCTGTGTGGGTGTAGAAAGACAGCTGGACAGAGTCAAAGAATGACCGATGGATTGATAGGATGGAGAGAGAGAAAATAAATGCATGTGAACTGTTGCTTTTTTCATTGATAAATGAAAAATACTTAAAGGAATAGTTGAAAATTTGCTGAAAATTTCCTCACCTTCAGGTCGTCCAAGTGTAGATGAGTTCAGCTCTCCATCAGAACATTTTGAAAAATTTAAAAAATCACTTGCCTACCAATGGATCCTCTGCAGTGAATGGGTGCCGTCAGAATAAGAGTTCAAACAGCTGATAAGACATTACAACAATCTACAACTTACATGACTCCAGTTTATAAATTAACATCATTAACATTTAAAAAAAATAATTTACACTTCCTCCAGTAGAAAAAGACCACCCCTTGTTGTCTTTTAACATTAAAATCCACTGGCTGGAGTCGCTACTTGGCTTGATTACTAACACAAGTTGATTGCTTGTGGATTATTGTGATTTTTATCAACTGTTTGAAATCACATTCTGACGGCACCCATTCACTGCAGAGGATCCGTTGGTGAGCAAGTGACGTAAAATTTCATGTTTGGAGGAAGAAACAAACTCATCTACACATGGGATTGCCTCACGGTGAGTACATTTTTAACCCACTGACTTGTATGTACAAAAACACTTAGATTTTTTTTTATATATATTTATATTCTTATTAAAAGAAATAAAATCCCACAGGTTGGAAAAGATATGACCGTTATATGACAGAATTGACATTTTTGGGTGAACCGCTGTATAGTTTCAAGGCTACACTACACAATGGATGCCCCAGGGACAGTGTCGTTTCTGGTCCCCCTCATTTTTGATGCATTCAGCACACAGTAATCTATTTGTGTTTTTTCTAGAACTGAATAATTCAGACAAACGCTGTGACCTCGGGGCTGAGGGACAGGATGTTCTGAACAAGTCCATGTTAATTCTGCATTAATGAAGGGCTTTGGGGGCCAAACGCACACACACTGACATGTACAAGGACACACTCTCAAACTAAAACCTGCTGAAATGTATATGCACAGACACATGTTTATACTTATGCAAATATACTCGCATATGCAAAATCTGTGGTAAAACAATCCATGGGTTTTCATTTACTCACTGGCTAAAAATTGACTTCAGGGTCTTATGTTTCCCAGACTTTAGACGCTAATGAAAAATAAAGCTTAAGTAGAACACATTTAATTAAAGGCACAATCGGACTCCAACAGA
Source organism: Carassius gibelio (assembly GCF_023724105.1). Taxonomy (NCBI): domain Eukaryota; kingdom Metazoa; phylum Chordata; class Actinopteri; order Cypriniformes; family Cyprinidae; genus Carassius; species Carassius gibelio. The sequence continues at coordinate 17,758,551 of NC_068399.1, forward strand.
ACTGCAACTTATTAAAGGCTTTTTGTGTGTATGGGTGTGTGTGTTACTGTGTGTGTGTGTGTGTGTGTACACCTACTTTTTCATGTTCAAGGGAGTGTATGACATAAAATGTTAAAAATCAGGTGCAGATCACTTCTTAAGGTTTGTACATGTAGAGGCATGTGACATGTTGCCTCTGTGGCATCTGTCACTTTTTTTTGAAGTTATATCAAGGTCTAGCCTAAATATACTTGGTTTTATAAATGGGAACATTAAAGGACCAGCACAGTATCCTTCTCTTTAAATTTAATTTAGTTTTGCAAAGTACATATTTGTGCAATATCCTTTAATTAAATATATTGTTAATTATATATATTGTTTGTACCCTATTTCATTATTGGCCATTAATAATGTTTATTCACTTTTAATCAATGGACCTATCTCCACACGGCAAGTTTAAATATGCAAAAACCCGCATGAGATGCGACTGCTAGAGAAAAAGCTACAATCAATTAAAGCAAGAGTGTCGGTCGATTCAGCAAACAAAACTATTGTAGAACTTCAGAACCCTCTTAATTCAACAAATAGGTTTTATGGACTAGTTTTATACAGCATTAATTGTACATTTTGTGTTGTTTTGGAAATTATCAATTTGGTTTCTCAACCACTTTCAATGTATGGAGTGACCACAGCATCCATTATTTTATATTTCTTCTTTTGCGTCCCATAGATGAAAGAAATATATGGTTTGGAACGACATAAGGGTGAGTAATGTTGACAGTTTTATTTTATTTTTTTTATAAATCCTTATATAACACTGACACGTTTCAGCTGTTCGTAACTCATGCAGTGATCAGATGCTTTTGCATATTTATCAACTTTCTGTAAATTTGTGTAATGAGTATTTAGGTCAGTTGGTAATGCTCAGTCCAGCTGGTGTTGAGATGCTGATTCGTGAGATGTTTTGTTGTGTGTGTTATGTCTTTATTTAGCAACCCACACATATCAGAAATCTGTCCCCCCCAAATCCTCTAAAAGCATGTTGCCCAATACACAGCAGATGACTGACGTGACTGAATTTGTCTCATTACAGAAGACAGTAGATGACCAGTGCTAAACACTATAAACTAATGGTTGAACCTGTAACCTCTGACAATAATCACTTAAAAGGCTGCAAACAGGAGTGCAGTGATAATGGAAAGCAGATAATGGTCATTGACTGTTTATACGGATGTGTGTTCTGTGGTGCACAAAAAGGTGGGTTAATTAAAAGAATACTTCATGCAAATCTGAAAATTTGTGGAAAATGTACTCACCTTCAGGACATCCAAGATGTACATGAGTTTGTTTCTTCACTGGAACAGATTTTGAGAAATGACTGCATCACATCACTTGCTCATCAATGGATCATCTGCAGTGAATGGGTGCCGTCGGATTCTAAATGGTGGATAAATACATAACAATAATCCACAACATAACTTCAATCGATCAATGGCTTATGAAGCAAAATTAACAAATGCATCAAGATGCTTCAAACTGTGGCATTAGACTAAAACAGACCTCTATCTAATAATGTTGTTTTCTTGCTTTATTCTTCAAGTTGGAAAGAGGAAGCATTATTATAGCTAGATCTGTCCTCGTATTTTGGACAGAAGGGACGGTTTAAAGTTAAAACACCTTGATGGATTTATTTCTCACAAACATGCAGCTTTTTACCTCAAAATGTTAAATGATGGCAGGGAGTCATGTGGATTACTTGTAGATAATTGTCCAGAGTTTTAATCAACTCATTTTTTAACTCCTATTCCGACGGCACCCATTCACTACAGAAGATCAATGGGTGTGCAAGTGATGTAATGCAAAATTTCAGATCAAATGAGACAATTTCATGCAAATAAATGATGTTTTAAACAAAAATTATGGTTTATTTTTGACATGATAATATTTTTTATAATGATTATATGTATTTAAGACTGTTTTTCAAAATGACTATTTTTAGAGATTTTTCAGTATTCCATTCAGAACATGAAGCAAAAACACACATAATAGTCGTTCACTTAACACATAATACATGTTGCTCATTGAACTAACCAGGTATTTTGGAATTAGAAAAGACTGCGTTGGTCTGTAATGAGTGTTTCCAGTTAGTGGCTATGACAGGAAAGTAGGAGAATAACTGCTTGAGATTTCTTCCAGTAAGTGTAAGTCAGTATGGATGAGAGAGATAGACAGACTAAGCACATGGAAATTTCTGGCAAGTATTTATGATACTTGCCAGTGTATTTTGTAGGATGATCTATAATGGTGACTGCTTCTTTTTGTGTTGATTCTTTCCTTATGTCAGAAGTTGTGTGTAGCTGGGACTTTATTTAAGTTGCTGGATGATAAAAGAGCTAATGAAGGATGTGGGAGGCCGGAGCCACATAAAGGAAGCACACTATTTCAAACAGATGCCAACGACACACACACACACACACACTTTAATCTAATGAGCTACATTCATTTCTTTACAATGTGCAGTATGGAGATTAATGGGTAGCAGAAGCCTGTTTGTGTAGTTTATTTCTTTGGTTGAGCAATCTTGCATCTGGTTAAGCGTGTGTGTTATGATGTGTTGTGTGTAAACTTTGGATGACACCTACACACTAAAACGTGCTCTTGCACTCACAGGAAGACTGAGTGTGGGTCTGGTCTTGCCTAAATCGAAGGGACCAAATGTCTACAGAAATATAATAAAACCTGATATCACCTGCACTGTGGGGACCACATAAGGAAAATAGTTTTTGTTTGTGAGCTACATTTAGTAGTATAGGATAAACAAAAATATTTATGATAGGGGACAGAATATTACTTCAAAAAATTAGATTTGTAAACTTTTTACAAAGACTTTTTGAGAGACTCAGAGGTGGCATTAATGCATTTCATAATAACAAAGTCATGTGAAATTTTTGTTAAATATAAAGTTTTTAATATAGAAATATTAAACTATTTAAATGACTCAATTTATACTTTAAAAATGAAACTGAAACGGCCAGTAACTGGCAGAAAGTCACTGTCACTGAATCATCATCACATCAATTCAATCGATTCGTTCAGAGGGCTGATTCTTTTAGGAATGAACGAAGTGACTCTCTTTATGAATTAGGAAATGTGTTATTGAATCATTGACTCACTAAATTAGTTCAAAAGCACAGATTCGTTCATAAATGAAACAGCCCTGTGTTTGCTTGGAGATGTGCAGTGGCTCAGCTGCGATGTTGACAAAATCAGACAACAGTGTTCCTAAAATGTAAATCACTTAATATTAACTTTTTGTATAAAATCAAAAATATATGAAATTGTTGAATAACTTATTTTTTACATTTGCAAACTCCCTTTATAATCATTAAAGATTGTCACTCGTCTTCTTCACTCATCTGCAATCTCACAAACTTCCATTTTCATTAATGAAGCTCTCTACACTGCACACTGAATCTATTGTTATATTACAATTAACATTTTATATTTTTAAAAAATGCGAATATGTGAGTATATAAAAACTATGAATTCCCCCCCGAGAGATGCTTAGCACTTGTTGGCCCTTTTGCCTTCTGTCTGCGGTCCAGCTCACCCCTAAACCATCTGGATTGGGTTCAGGTCCGGTGACTGTGGAGGCCAGGTCATCTGGCGCAGCACCCCATCATTCTCCTTCTTGGTCAAATAACCCTTGGAGCCTTCAGTGTGACTCTACAATTTTCATAGTCATGAAAATAAAGAAAACTCTTTGAATGAGTTGGTCTGTCAATTATATAGTATAGTATAGTTATAGAAAATGTTTTTAAATAATTTGTTCTTTTTAGATTTATATTTTTCAATATTCTATATGTATTTATTTATATACACACCACATCCTTTATAAATGATGTATATCTAAATTATATATAGTTTTTTTTTAATATAAAAACAATAAACATCTAATCATCTCTATTTGGATAGCTTAGTATGTGTGTGTGTGTGTGTGTGTGTGTGTGAGAGAGAGAGAGAGAGGACAGAAGGAAGAAGGTTTCCAGACAATTCAGTTTAATCCACTCAAAAGACTGGATTACTACTGTGTCTGTACATAAACACAGACACTCATGTGCATACCCAGTGCATTATAAAATTACACTGGATTTATATTTCCCCCAAACTGGCACAGCTCACAGGAGATTTGAGGGCATGGTCTTCACTTTACCACACTATGATGAGAAGGGACAGCTTGCGCTCTCTTCATTTTAAGTGGATTGTCTGGGCTTCCTGGAGCAGAACAGACTGGCCCCTTAGTTTCTGTCAAGACTCTGTACACAAACAACAATGCAGCTGCACATGTAGAAGCAATTTTACATAGCATATGACTTGTTTGTATGAACTGGTTTGTTTGGATTGTTCATTTAAATGTAAAAACCTTAATTCTAGCACTCTCTATTCTAATTCTATTCTTTATATAAAAAAACTTGCCCCATCCCTCTATTTATTTATTAACTGCTTGTTTTCATTAATAATCATAGAAAACTAACTCAATAATCTTTTTGTATTCTATTTGTTTTCTTTTTTCTTTTTCTTTATTATACAATTAACAAAAGCTAAAAAACACTAGCTTGCTCTATTCTTGTTCTATTCTGTTTTTTTTTTTCCATTTATTATATAATTTACTTGTATTACGTGTACTGCATTGAGCTCTCTGAGACTTGTTATAGCACTTGTATATCATTGCTCTTTTGATGATTTTGATTGCTTCCATTGTCCTCATTTGTAAGTCACTTTGAATAAAAGCATCTGCTAAATGTAAATGTAAATGAGCCAGATCAAAATGATTCACCTGTTTGAATCTCTGTGCACGAGTCAGGAACAGCAACAGCTGCAGCCCAACACTTAACATAATAATTTGGCTACATCTTTTTATATATATATATATATATATATATATATATATATATATATATATATATATATATTTCATATCTGCATTTTCTGTTGCTGCAAGCAAACAAGCCAAGGCTCTACACCATTAATCATCAACATGTCAGCCGGTGGTTCGATCGGAGACAGGTTGACATGGAAACACAGTGACTTATCTGTCCGTCTAATTTCAACACCCTTCAGGATGGGGAGAAAACAGCCTTTGTTAAAGGGGGGAACCAATTTGCCAGTGTTATTATTGAAATTCTCTCAACAGGTCAGATCTGACAGTTATTAGTTTGTATTCAGGGTGAAAGCCATCTGATGGGTTGAGAGAATATGTGTATATTTCAAGCTGTGTGTGAAAAGGCCCTTTGTTTACTTGCTGAATACTGTGCTGTATATACTGACCTCATCACCTCATAAAATGATTTCCAATAAAGAAATCAAAATGTCTTGTGGTTTAACCATCGAGGAAAAAGTCAAAACACTTTTCCTTACTCTTTGAAAACATGTGAGTGTACAAATCCTTATTAATATTTTAAGATGGTTTGAACTGACACATGACTGACATATAATTTTGTTTAAACTGTTTATACATAAATATATATATATATATATATATATATATATATATATATTTGTATGCATTGCAACATTAATTCTGCATGAATTAATAGTAAACAACAGCACTGATATTACCTTTGGCCTAATCATATTGGAAGTAGTTTACACATAAACTTGACACTGAAAGGGTTAACATTGATCTTTCCAAACCGTCTGAATTCAGTTTTATTTGCTCTTATACAGTGTCTACTCAGCCTGACCTAAAAACATATTATCATCATCCGAGCGAGAGAGACACAAGCTTATGAAATGAACATCTGTCTACGGCAGACATGCTCCTGTAAGCCATACCCAGACGTAATGTTTTCATAGTTTGCTTCTAAAATGAACCCTTAGGAAGGGAAATCTTAAGGGTGGAAGTGTGAAGGTAGTTTGCTTTTGGAAATGTGCATTACAAGCAATATTAAAATGCAAATGGGATCTCTGAACTTCTGCATCTCTACTTTTGTGAAACACATCACAGCATGTTAAGAAAGATGAAACTCATTCTGACAACTCGAAGCCTCTCTCTCTCAGCGTCTCCCCTCAGTTTGAGAGAGTGCACTTTCACACAATGTTAAGCGTCTGTTTTTTTTTTCTCTCTACTCAAGGGACTGCATGATTGGTTAAAAGAGCCACTATGCAGCCAATGAGAGGTCTGTTGTCATGCAGTCTTTTCCGTCTTTGGCGTCACCTATTAGCCCCCCCACAGCCAACCTCCTGCCCCCCACTCTCCTTAAAACACACACAAACACAAGTGTGCCAATGAGTGCTGTCATGACATAATAGCATGTCTCGCCAACCTAAACTATCCAACCCCTCCACCCCTGCTGATACACACTAGGTTTAAGCCTAGATCCCACCACGAGACAAATCAGCATGTTGCTAAAAGTCTGCCACATGTCTTTCCTCTAATGCGCTCATGGGTGGCCCTTTACCCCGGTTCCTTAGAAAAACACAGTTCAGAGTTTGGGGTGTGCAAAAGGTTTTGATTTAGTACAAGTTTATATTTTATAATGTTAATAGCTGGTTGAGATTTCAAACCTTTTATGGTGATATAATGCTATAATATAAACAACCTAAAATATATTTTAAATAAAACATATTGTAAATGTGTAAAATTTAAGTTTATATCTCAATTCTTGGATATAGACTGTGTCTGTTCATGTATACACACAAGGGCTGTAAAAAAAAAATCGAATTTTGAATATTCGTTCGAATTTAAAATAAAAATCCCAATTTTAGGTGTGCGTTAAAGAGACTGCCTTATTAGTGACGCATGAGATGTGATGATGATGTATGTGTCGTTTTTTTTAGCCCATCCAGCTTTGTTCATTAAAAAGATTGCGGAAAAACAAAACATCAATGCGGAGAAGATCTTGTTTACATCAAAACTGAAACCAAGCTGTTCGCACATTTCATAGAGGGACATCTATCACTGTCGCACTCGCATCTCGTACAAAAGAGCCGCAAGTTTGAAAGCCATGTAAAATTAATGCAAGTAAAAAAAAAAAAAAACATTCAACCTCATCCTACTGCATCTCATGTTTTTAAATGAAAAAATGCACTCTGTTTGATTGGCTTTCTGCGTGTGCATGTGTTTGATTGATCAGGAAATGCAGCATTGATACAAGCGTCATGAAGCATATGGTGTTGCTGTCAGCTGAGTCCAAGTAAGACACAAACACAGATACAAACACACACAAAAGCACACACTCAGTACATATGGTCATCTGAATATTCATGCAGTAGGTTACAGCCAAACCTAAAATCACTGTATAACTTGACAGGCTTTTAAACAGCGCTCTGGAAATCTGTCTCCCTCTCTTTATCTTTCTATTTTGCATTATCATCAGAAGATCACCAGCTGTGTTTTAGTCTCCAGCGTCCTACATATGTGCACAAATCAATACAATGCCTATATGAGTCTGTCTGTGTGTGTGCTTTAATAATCCTCACAGATAAAGAGCTCCATTACAAAGATTGGTCTGTCTTTCACATCAGCCCCATTTTTACATTTTAAAGTGGAGTCAAGCACGTAACTTCCCGTCATCCACACAAACTTACCCAAATCTGACCTTAATGGTCATCTGATTTGATTTGAGGTCATTTAGGTGAGATATATTTCATAAACCTATAGCTGAATCCTTAAGATTGTGAAGCTCCTGAAAATGCACCCTGCAGAAAGTCTTGTTTTACTATAAATATTCACATAAAATCATAGAATTTTTGATGTTAGATATTTTCATACTATATATAGGGTTAAAACATTTGAACATCCTTAAACTAAGATCAGTTTCTTTTTTTAGAAATACATACAATAAAACATATAATGCAATATAAAGACACATTTAAAAAAATAACACAAATGTGTATATAAAACACACACACTCGTTTTAAACATAAATTTCACTAAGCCAAATAAAACAAGGCATGTTTTTAAATGTTGAACAAGTATTCCCGGACCCACTTTATATTAAGTGGCCTTAACTACTATGTAGTTACATTTTAATTAATAATTTAGTACAATGTACTTATTGTGTACATACATGTTTTTACATTGTACTTATATATAAAAAAACGACATGTAATTACATCTGTATTTAACTTCTGTAATCACATTTATAATTACACTGTTGACCCACCCCTAAACTTACCCATACCTCCAACCCTCTCCCTAACCTTACCCCTATCCCACCTCAATAGCAGCAAAAGTGTTTTACAATACAATATGAAGACAGTAAGTACATTGTACTTATTTTTTATGTAAGTACATAGTAGTTAAGGCCACCTAATATAAAGTGGGACCGTATTCCCAAATGATAGATGAACGTCTATATGAATGGTATTCTAAAAACGAGACGTTTTCTGATCTTTCAGTTTTAATATTTTTACAGGTTGAGTTATAAATTTCCCTTTCGTCAACAACATGACGCGTGTATCTCATTTTTCCTTTCAGCACATGTTTCTCTTCTTTTTTATTGCTCTCAGTGCTTTTCCAAAGACTTCCAGCTCCTCTCTACACGATCCGCGTGTCCAACGAAAACATGGAGAGGGCAGAAATAAGCTGGGATATTCTAGGCAGGGTTAAGACAACAGAACAGGGGCCTCGCTTCAGGCCTCATAGATCCTATGAAAGAGGGATGGATCCAAAAAAATATTTGGATGTTCGAGTGAAAAAAGTCTCTGTTTGTACATGTGTGACTTGTAGCGTGTGGTCGGTTTCCAGAAATCCAGGAATAAGGAGAAATTGAAGTCTCAAAATCGGGTCGTCCAGCTTGCTACTTTACATATCTTTTATGACCGGCTATGGGATGTGAGACCGAGCCAGAATTAGCAGTGAGCTGTGATTAAACATTTACACAGGCTTTTCTATCAGAGACGTGGGCAGCAGACAGATTGTCCCATAGTTAGTAGCATCAGAGCGACAGACGGTTGGAAAATTGATAAGGTTTTATATGTGTATAAAGATAAGACAAGCATAAAGTTCATTCGCTCTGTACTGTATGAGTGTGACACACACAAATTGATCCCTGTCTACGACCTCTGACCTTTCAAATCCCTGACCCCCCAGCAGACAGATGGGTCTGTGGTCGAGGGGAGGAGATATCCTATTCCCAGTCAATGTTATTGTGTTCTCACTCTGTTCTCGGTTTTCGGTTCTCCTTTTTGTTTTGAGTGTAAACATCATAAGTTTCAGCAGTAACTTGACTATTTCCATTGAATATAATACCACATTCCATTCAAGCTGTGTATGAAACCAGAAAGCACGTCCTTGGTGGTTAAATTACTCTGTGAGAGACCCAGTGTAAGGTCAATACCACTAAGCTTTGATACACCCAAGGTCGACTGGATCTGGAATGGGAATCATGGTGGCTTTATGGGCTTTCTGACATCAGACTTTGTCCATCACTTTATATTCAGTAAACTGTTGTGATATGTTTGTTCATGGTGTTATAAGCACAAAACCCTTTTAATAAAGCACTGATGCACTGAATCAGTGCACCTTGAATGAGCAAAATAGTCATTTAGTTTTTCCCTAATTCATGCTGTCCTATTTTAAAAGACACCTGTGTCTGTATGCCAAATGTTTGCATCAAAATTTAAATATACTTTAGGGTTTTTTCATTTGGTTGTACGCATATGCTAAGTGTTTGCATCAAAACTGAAGTATACATTGGATTGCATTTGGCTGCACACGTATGATAAATGCTCGCACCAGAACTGAAATATACGTTGGCTTTACACATACTTTATGGATTTGCATCAGAATTTGAGTAAACTTTGGGATAACCATTTGACTGTACCCTAAGTGTTCATCTCAAAACTTAAATGAAATAGGCTTTGGACCTATGCATTTGGTTGCATGAATAGACTACATGAAAACATATAATTTGATACTATGCATTTGGCTGAATGCATATGCTAAGCAATAACAAAAACTGACGTAAACTTCTTGCTTGTGCAATTGGCTATATGTATGCGCTAAGTGATCACATCAAAACTGACATAGACTTTGGGCCTATGCATTTGGCTCTGTGTAAACGTTAAGTGTCAAAACTGAATTATATTTTGGGTTTATGAGGATTTCGATATAAACCAAGAGGAGACTGAGTTATATCACCAGAGCTTATGCCACACTTACGTCATCTGCTGGAATGCCACTCTCTGATGAATGTGCGGACGACAATTAGCGGAAGCTAGAGATTACAGTGTATAAACTTTTAAATATGGATACTTATCTTACACAAATGCATCAAAATTTCACTTCATAAGGCCTTTATTCACCCCCAGAGGTTTGATATACATTATTTAGCTTCAAAATCTCTTTTGGGTGAACTATCCCTTTAAGTGTTTGTCTGTATGCATACACTCAAAGTTTTTATCAAAAATGAAGCATACATTAGGCTTATGCAGTGAGCTGTATGCTAATGCTACACCTACGTGTTAGAACTGAAGTATACTTTGGGCTTATGCATTTGGCTGTACGCATACACTGAGTGTTCGTGACAAGTATACATTAGGCTATAGTGAATTCCCCTACATGGATCTAAATGATTGGTTAACCCTCAGGGTACACAAGCTGTAGTGGAAACATCCTTGCAATGCTGGTTTGGTTATCGAGTGGATTGATGCATATGTGTGTATGTCTGCACACACTCACACGAAGTGCAATCAATTAGTCCATCTGAAGGCTAAAATATTTGCTTTTGTTTCAGGTCTAAATTGGAATTGGAAAATCAGCCATGAGGTTTCTATTATCTCTCTTTGACTTCATCGTTGTTCGGTTAAAGTACAGACTGTCAGCTTTAATTTTAGGATATTTGCATTCACAAACAACAAGCCGTGTTGAAATTACAGTCCTTTGAGCAAATGTAATTGGACAGCTGGCCGTTCAGCTGTCTCCTGACCAGGTGTGCGTCATTACAGCTTGAGCACATGTACAAAAGAGAGCTAACAAAAGCTTCAGTGTTGAGTCTAGCTGTGTCATCGGTGTCTTTCAACAAATGTAAAGGGTGTACCATTGACACCATCTTAAATAAGGACCAATAATGGTTTAAGGCCTGGAAATGCAGCTTTCAGATATATTTACATCATATTTAGGCCCTATGCTCTTCTTATAGTTGTATATGAAATAATAACCTTTTTTTCCTACTTCCCATCCTGTTGCCATTTTCCAGACAGGTGGTCAGGCTTCTTTCCTCATCCCTGCAGACAGTAAGACTAACATTATCCTATCTTTTCTGAAGTCTGGTGTCGTTCCCTCTTTCTGTCCGTCTAGATCCCAGAATAATAGTAGTGACACCGAAGATAAAGAATCTCATTTCTCTGTGTCTCTGTGTTGTATTTTGTATTTACGTGCGCGGATGCCAGTAGCACTTTATAAACAGATAGCTGGAAAAGTTTGTGCACTTCTATAGACACTTAACCCTTAATTCTTACATAACACAATGGAGTGGGCCATCTTTGGTAAACATTTGAAATGTTAAATGGTCCTCTAATGTCCCCTGGTGGTTTATTTTAGAACTTTGACTGTTTAAAAGAAAATGCTTACACTTGGGTGTGAAAATGGCTTATTTTTATGTATAATGTAATACTAATATTTAAAAAATAACTTTTATTAGATTATTTTATATATGTCTATATAATATTATATAGTGTATATTTAAAAAAAAAAAAATACTCACTGTGTTTTAGGTGATGTGTATATATGTATATATTAAAGTATTTCCAGTTAGTTTTATAATAAGGTAGCCATTAAGAGTAAGCCTCATTATTAGCAGCTGTTTTTATTCAAACTCAAAGGGATATTAAGAATAACCGTCTTTGATCTATAAGACAAATGCTGTTATTCAGTCTCCCATACTGTTGTGCTGACTATTCAAGTCATTGCCCTAAATGACTTGAATAGTCAGCACAACAGTATGGGAGACTGAATAACAGCATTTGTCTTATAGATCAAAGACGGTTATTCTTAATATCCCTTTGAGTTTGAGTCAGAATTAGGCAGCGGCTTGCAAAAATGCTTTAGAAAAGTGAAGAAAGTTCTGAGAAAAGGTTTTACATCTGTTACAATGAAATTCGTGACTAGTGATGGAACAAAGTAGATTTTACAATGACAGATTCTTGAATACGGATCTGTTGTAAGGTTAAAGGCCACAGACCCTTTTAGAGAAACACTTGTCATTGTGGTGCCAGTGAGTCGGCACAAGTATTTGTGAAAGTAAAGCAAATAGTGTCAATCCTAAAGTGAATCCTGACCTTTGACCTTTCTATCCACTATGTCTATCTCCATTCCCCTGAATTGATCCGTTAGATTTTTCTGGATCTAGTGCGTGAGTGAGAAAATTCCCGTAATGATAAGTGTCTCTGAAGAGAGGTATTACTCAAGAGTGTATCATTCTTCAGAGTGTGTATGTGGAATTTGCATTAGGGAGAAGGAGAGTCTTTAAATGGGTCCATCAGTCCGGATGCGCATCTATTTGTTTGTGTATGTGCATCAGTCTCAGTCGTATGTAGAGACAGTCTATGCAACACAAGAAGCCAGCGTGTCTTCCATAACTGCAAAGTACAAGGACTTAAACATCTGAAGGACGCCACATCCTCACCTTGAACACATTCCAGGTAAGCTGTGCCTGGCGGGCCGATATCATAAAAAAAATAAAAAAAAAAATCTCTGCATTTAATGGCTTGTAAATGGAAAGTGGTTCAGATGCTTCCTGACACCTTTTATTGTGGTTGTCAGCCATTTAGAAAATCATGAGTGTTTTATTTCAGTCTCCGGGAGCTTGGTTGATCGCCACAGACTTTTACAGAAGACAAATAAACTTTTAACATTCTGCTTTCAGATTATTTCAAAATTTGCATTCTTATCTTTAGCGATTTTAGCCAAAGATGAAGCCCCTCATGCTGCTGTTTTGGATTTTCGCTGTGCCTGTACACACTTTTGTGCTTCAGCCGAGTAAGTGTTCTTTAAATTCTTTAAATTATTAATTACTTTTGATTAAATTATTGTTTTTACTTAATATTTTTAAGCCTGTCTTTAAACGTTAAGTGCAGAATGTTTCAGATGAAGAAATAAACACAAACTGTTAGATTCATAAGTAAATGCATTTGTATTATGGAGCAAGTGTGGCTTGTCTTTAATGTCCCTAACTCACAGTGCAGTCTTTTAATCATGCAACCTATGCATTAGGTTGCCAAATGTCCTAAAGCGAATGTATCATCAGTTATGAGGGTGATTTTGTGTTCATTAAGTTCACAAAGGTTTATTACCACTTATAGGTGTAAATGTGACAGTCAAGCAGAAGATTTCAGCAGAAGGTGACCTTTGGGCAGAGCAGAGATTTGATCGTTTGATGGTGGCTCTCGACACTGAAGAGGAGAAAAGAAATGAGGAAGAGGTCATAATGCAAGAGGTGGAAGAAGAAACAGACACAGTTGAAGACCATGGTATGAGGAAAACAAAAAGTGTGGGACAATCAAGAGAAACTAATGTAAAAAGCAAAGTAGTAGTAGAAAAAGAGGAGCAGCAAGGACAGAATCTGGGTGAACATGACATGACAGATGTAATCTTAACCAAACCCATCCTCACTGCACAGAATACCAGCCTTTCACGAGAAATTGTGGGTGAGGAACATCTACCTCCTACTGATAATCAGAATGCATCTTCTCCAACCATGGCCACCGCCTCCCAAGCTGTCCTGAATTTGCATACAAAATCAGTTACTGTACTTTCCTCATTCCCCTTCACTTCACAAGGACCAGCAGCAACTTCTGAAACCTTGCCTAACATAACCATGAAACTTCATATTGTGGATTCAACTGCTGAGGCGACCGGAGCCACCTTACTAAGAAATGAAAGCAGCACAAATGATGATCTCAGAGTGGAGCTGCATGTGATGAACAGCTCTAAACTCCACCCACTGGAGGACGTGAGTGCTGATGTCACAGTGATGGAAGCAAGGGCAGGACCCACTGCAAAGACCCCTCTTAGTACTTTTATGGCCGAATCAAAAAACACACCTAAAGACAATATGACACTGAAAGCAAAGAAAGCAAAGGTCCTCACAGTAAAGGCAAAGAAGGCCAAAGTTATGAAAAAAGCGAAGAAAGTGAAAAAGTTCAAACGAGGGAGAAAATTGAAACCGACAACACCTTCATATTTTCCCTATTTTGAAGATCACTACTGTCCCTCAGAATGTTCCTGCTATGGGAGGTATGCGTCTACTAAACCTTAAACCATGCTTAAAGTTATAGTTCACCCAAAAATGAAAATGCTGTCATTCCAAACCCGTTAGATCTACAGAACACAATTGAAGATATTTTTTATTAAATCTGAAAACTTTCTGACCCTGCATAGACAGCAAGGCAACTGACACGTTAAAGGCCAGAAAGGTAGCAAGGACATCATTAATAGAATAAAGCTGTTGTCTTTGTTTTTATTGTGTTCAGAGACCACTGATGTCACATGGACTATTTTAACAACACATTTCTGGGCCTTGAACAGTTGTCAGTTGCGTTGCTGTTCATACAGGGACAGAAAGCTCTCAGGTTTTCATAAAAAATATCTTAATTTGTGTTTCAGGAGAAAACAAAGGTCTTAGGGGATTGGAAGGACATGAGGGTGACTAATAATGACAGAATAAAATTTTTTGGGTGAACTATCCCTTTAAGAACTGTCCTGATGCTGCTGAGTATTGCACTGGAAAACGTTCAGTTTACATGCTGTAATTTAACGTGATCTCCTCTTTTCCAGGGTTGTGCAGTGTTCCGACAAACATCTGCACAGAATGCCTTATGGAATTCCTTACAACTCCCGTTACATTCTCTTAATGAACAACCACATCGATAGCATTCAACTCAAGTTGCTCTCCGAGTATGACTCCATGGAGTTCTTGGTGTTAAGCAACAACCATTTATCAGACGAGACCATCGAGGGTTCCTTTGAAGGGATCAAGAGCCTTAAGAGACTATACATAGAGCGGAACCTTCTCCAAAGTATCCCAAATGACCTGCCCGTTACTCTGGAGGAGCTACGGCTGGATGGGAACCAGGTAAATGTGATGTCTGATGCAGCCTTCGGACGCTGCCCAAACCTGCTGATCCTCAGCCTGAGCAACAACAGCCTGGGGAACAAATCATCCACTATCCCTCCAGGAGTTCTGCTACCATTGGCCAAACTTCGGACGCTTACACTTTCCTACAATCAGCTTGCCTCTGTTCCCCTGCAGTTGCCCCTCAGCCTTCGAGAACTCTATCTCAGAGGCAACCGTATTCAACGCCTCCAAGGCGACATGTTCTGGGGTGAGGCGGAGCTACAGGTCCTGGATCTAAGTGCGAATAGACTGACCGATAAAGGTCTTGGTAAGGCAGCACTACTGAATGTCAGTCACCTTGAGAGTTTAAATCTAGAGGGCAATTTACTGAAGCAGGTTCCTCTCCATCTACCCGGCAGCATAAAGACTCTTAACTTGGAGGGAAACTTCATCTCTAGCATTGGCAAGGATGCTTTTATCTCAATGCCTCAGCTGGAGCACCTAGGCCTAGCAAGAAACAAGATCACTAAAGTGGCCCTTGGCGCTTTCCGGGTTCTTCCACTTCTGCATCAGCTAGACATGAGTCACAACGCCTTACAACAGGTACCAAGGCAGCTCCCGCTATGGCTCCACTCTGCAACATTTTCGCACAACAAGATCCGTGTAATTTCACGTGATGCTTTCTGTTGGGGTCGAGGCAATGAGTCTCCTCTCAGCCGCCTAGTCAGGGTTCACCTGGAATATAACTTAGTAGATCGGGGCCACCTGGACACGTTTGCCTTCCGTTGCCTCAGAGGCTTTCAGGTGGTGCATTTTTACTAAACTGAGCCAATTAGGAAACCATGTAAATGGTCAATATATGGGTCAAAGTAGAATTTACAGGTCTCAGCTTGTTTTTTTTTTTCCAGAAAATTGGTGATCTTTCAGAAGAACGAAAGTCTGAAGTTTGCAGGTAGTGAGGAGGAAACTACATTGACTGCAAAATAAGACAAATATGTGTCCTTGCCCTGATTTGCAAACTTTACAAAATAGGATTTTGAAGTACTTAAAGAGCAGTGGTGCTCATGAGGACATAGATTTGAGTCTTAATGTCCCTTTCCCTATACCTTCCTTCCGGTTGATGCTTAACTGATTTTATTAAAAGCCAAAATATTAACTGTTTGAGGCCTGGGTTAATTGACCCCAAGATGTGTTGATGTTTTATAACTGAAAGTCATAGCTCTGAAATGTGACTAGTTGCTAAAAACCAGAGAGAACAGGATTGTTGCTTGGACGAAATCCACAAAAGTTGTTTTGAGATTACATTGTCTTTATCTAATGTTTCATAAGTGTATTTCATCGTTTAAGTGTATTACTTTGGAAATAAAACACCCATTTTCATAACCTGGCAGTCTACTATCTCTTTCTTGAGCCAGTGTTATATCAGCATTGGTTTGTCAAAGTGGTTCATCATGACCTTTCAGCTCATTTCATGCTATAACAGATTTCAGCAAGAAATTCATCATGACAAGTATATAAAATACTGTCAGTATGTTTTTCATTATTCATAGTTTTTCTGAAAATTGCTTGTTATATTTTTCTTGGTAAATGCTTGGTGGCTTTTGCTGCTTGGCCGCGGTTATTCCTGCCAGATTTGAAGCGAAGAAAAGCACATTATTCAGAATTTGGCTGAGGTGAACTTGGCTGTTTTTTTCTATCACACATGGGACTCTTCGCCAGTTACAGCAATTCCAATGTGTGTTTTTTCCACTGCAAACAAACATGTTTGGATGAAAGTTATTGAGTGTCTCCCTGCTCATGTTTATTCAGTCCAGAATTGTGTAAAATACAACCTTGTGAGCGACTCTTGTGCTTGGTTGTATTCACCACTAGATGGCAGAAGAGTATATTTGAAAAATGCTTCGCCATACATAACTTTACATCATGCTTTTTAAATATTTCTCCTGGTTATTTTAAAATAAATTGCAAAGATAACATGATCTACTGATGAACTATTACGCACAAATCGATTTGTTTATCTTTGGCACTCTGACGTCATTAATAGTCATTTGAAATCTCCCCAATCTTGAATATTTGCTTATTTGCTTTTTGTCTCAAATGTCTGCTCTTGTTTAATTTCATCTGACCTGTTGAAAGCAGATGCAAATGATGTGCCTGCTCTAGGATATGACCAAATCTGACCGGGTGCTGCCAAAGTCTTGAGGTCTTTACATTCAATTAAGTGAGACTAAGTAAACCATATGAGTGCGTGGAAGCGGAGAGTGAGTCGGGGAATACAATGAAAGAGGGCAGAAGAGGGGGAAGGGGGTGATAAAGTGAGAGAGAAATGAGATGGAAAGAAAGCAAATAGCAGCTTCTTGTGTAGGGTTGGTAAATTCCATCTGTCTAATAATGCAGGAAAGCTACGTGGCACTGGGAGACAGCTGCAGAGAGAGAGAGAGAGAGAGAGAGAGAGAGAGAGAGAGGAGGGGAAGACAGAAAAAAAGAAGGATTTTAGGAAGGTGAAGGACTCTTCCAGAAACTCCCTACAGTCCAGCAGGACCCTGACCCCTGTAATTTATCTTTTTGTCTTATATAATTTTTTTAACTGTTTTTCTTTTGCGTGTTTCATTTCTCTTTCTGCAATGTAAAAGTTTTTTACACTGCACAAATGAGAGGGTGAGTAAGCTGTGACACGTTTGACAAAATGTCCAGCAAGCAAGAAGAAACGAGGTAGAAGTAAAGCTGATAGATATCATTATTTGTCATGATTTCTTCTGTAATAAAAAATTATTAAGAAGCATTTGATACATAAGGAAAGTGCTATAGAAATGATTTTTAAAAAAATACCTGCAATTTATATTTCAAATAAAATGATCCACATAATTTAAAAAGTAAAAATGTGATGCACAGTCCCATTCCAAAGTCAAAATTTGCATATAATTTAAATATTCATAATTTTCGGAAGGCTATATTGTAATTTTAACAGTTTTACAATATTAGTACACTCCCTTGTACGACTTCCTTTATTTATATATATATATATTCCTGGCATCGTATTATTATTTCTTAATTAGGAGGCATAGAAACAAACTATTAGGCGAGGGAACAAACAACAAGTCAATTATTAGATGCTGGTCTTGCAGACATTTCATAAAGCAGAGTAGGTCACTGACTGTTGCATTGCCTGAGGTTAACATTTAGTTACTTGAAGCAGATAGTTGATAAATTAAAGTAAAAGTAAAGGCAATACGGAAAATTGTAAGCAGCAGCGTAACCGCAAAAGCCTGCCTGCTCTTCTAAGGCTAACGCTAACATCTGTGATTCCATTAGGATTCAGTCTAGCCTGTGGCCTTTAATGAACAGAAGGCCTGAACTTAGTTACCAATGAAGAATGTCTGCAAACACAAAGCCAGGAAATGAAACCCCACCCTGAAAAAAAAGGAAAGGGAATAAATGGATAGAGACAAAGCGTCTACCCAGGTCAATAAACAGAAAGTCAAGTCAACACTGTCTGGAGGACCTGTGTCCTGTGGGTCACATGGAAATGGGGATTCTGGGTAACCTGAATGAGCAAAAACACTTGGTTTGATCACTCTTTCTGTTATTTTGTGGTGGAATGTGCTTCCAACCTTCAATTATCTTTTCTATTTTTCCACACTGACACTTCTGCGAAACTGCAGCACTGTTAATATCTTTGGCCTTTGGATGATAAATTGCTTGGGGTTGTCCTCATTTTGAAGTCGCTTTGGACAAACATATCTTTAATGACAATGTTGGAATCAGATCATGTTTTGCTTTAATTAGCAAGAATAAAAGGTCTACTTTCACAGTTAATCTGGAAAAACTAGATCGTTAATTTATCCAATGTCATACTTAAAGTGATCTGATCTCTCGAAAACAAAAGAAAACTGTATCATGTTATATAAAATGGCTCACATAATTACACACAATCTCCATATTTCATATAAAAGAACAAATTTGTAGCCTGACCCTCGAGGTTAAAGGGACAGTTGACAAGTGTTCAAAGCTGAGAGACTCTGCTATTACTATAACTGAAGTGAGGTGGCGCTTGAGTCAGTGGAGAGGAGAAGGAGAGAGACAGACAGAAAAGAAGGAGGAGAGAGAAAGGGGGAGGTGGCAACCGAGCAAGAAAGAGTTGAAGACCGAACCATGGGAGCCAGACGGACCTCTATATACCCACACCCACACTTCTATATATGGACATATGTATGCATTTGCATTTACAGCCCCTGATCTCTCTCACCATCACTTTTTCCCTCTGTTCCCTCGATTTCCTTTAACCCTTAATAAGACAAACACTTTGGTGTGGACACAAGGTGTCTGCAAACCTGCAGATGCAGAGTCTCATTTACACACGTGCAGGCTCCACAAGAGTGCTGTTGTGTTTACTATTTTTCAGATGAGCGAATCACATGCTATCTCACTCCATTATCACATACACAAATGTTTACATATGAATATAAATCCTGGAAAGCTCCATGCAAGCAAATGTGGTCTTGCCACGCCTTCTTTCTTCTGCACAGTGTCGGTGTGTGTAGGATACAGAATCCTGTTTTGGTTCATCTCAGGTTATTTCTACAATTTGAAAAGATTCGCGGACATTCTGAGCATTTAAACAGTGCAATTAAAGATTTTGTTGTTTAGAAAATAAGCAATAGCTGCTGACAGTGTGTAATCACGTACCTTAAAGTTTTATTATATATCCTTAGATAAAGCAAAAGGATATTTTCCAGCCTGAGGAACATTCACAAGGTTAAAGAGCCATACAAAATGCCCTCATTGGGTCATATGACTGCCTGTGTTATAGCTAAAGGTCAAAGGTCAGTGTGCTAGTTTTACACCAGCCCTGGTTTTATCCCTAAATGTTATCTGGATTACGAGTCCCCTGAGCATTCAGGTGTGCTCTTTAGCGTCTTTATAGGAGTTCCACGTCCTGCAGTGTATTTATTAGGATGTTTTTCTAAAAATGCCACTTGAAAGAAGAAAAAAGCAAGAAAACCAAGAAAAGGTTCTTTTCTGTATCAGTCTGAGCTGGAGTTTTTTTTTTTTTTTTTTTTTTTGTCTCACCCCTTTTGTATTTTTCGTCCCAGTTCCTTGTTTAGATATTCTCCCCTGTCAACACCTTCCAAAGAACTCATACAGAGACTATTTAACATGCACCACATGAGGTTATTAGTGGTGTTTGATAAGGTATAAGCATCATTAAAGCCATTACATTTGACAAATCGAGCACATTCTTAATCTTAAAGGGATAGCTCACCCAAAAGTGAAAATTACCCCATGATTTACTCACACTCTTCCAGACAAATTCAATTTGAGTTGTATTAAAAAATGTCCTGGTTAATGTCCTGGCTCTTCCAAGCTTTATAATGACAGTGAATGGGGTTTAACATTTTGAAGGCCAAAAACTGCGTTCATCCATCATAAAAAGTACACCACACATCTTCGGGGGGTTTCATAAAAGCCTTCGGAAGTGAAGCAATGCATTTTTGTGTAGCATAAGCTCGGGGGAGAACATGTCAGTTTCTCAAGAACCAGGTTTTATTTAAAGCAAAGGAAAACCAGTTTCTTCATTTGGTTTTTCTACTTTGTGACCTGTGTCTTGTTTTGTTCTCTCCTCTATGCTTCTGTGTTTGTTACCGTGCTCGCCTACATGCTATGCCATCCTCTGGAACACTCTCTCATGAACGTACATACTATATTAAGTGGAAGCTATAGATTACGGGTTTTAAAGTTTAAAAAAAATATATTTTTCCCACAAAATGTACCGATTCACTTCAGAAGGCCTTTATTTACCAAGAGCCAGGGCATGTTTTGATATTAGTCTGATTTTATTCATCTTAAAGTGGAAAGTCAAGTTTGCTGAGGATGGGTTGAGGGTGAGTCATTTTCTTTTTTGGGTGAACTATCCCTTTAAGTATTAAACTTTGACAAATGAGTGTCATGGACCATTAACTATACCTCCAATGATATGGCTTATTGAGGGGCGTTTTTACTTTTCAAGTTTTAGCTTGGCAGAGAGTAATTTTTTGACTTTCAATCAAAGAACTAGCAATCACCCAAAACGTGTGCTAACAACCACTCTGAACATTTTAGCAATTGGTTAGCATTATCGTGGCGGGTTTTCAAGGGCAAGCACTAAAAATCGACTTATAAAATAGCCTTGCGTAATTCCTGTTTTTCCTTTCCCCCTCTTCTCTACTCGATTCGCCCCTGACTAGACAAAAAGACTATTGTAGAACACAGTGTTTCCTCCTCGAGCAGACATTACCTAAGCACTCCAAAGCTGTTGCTTGGCCTCCAATTTTTCTGTCATTTCTCCTTCTAATACTCTCTTGTACATGTCAACGGGAATTAGGACGGTAGCTTCATTAACTGAGGGGGAAATGCTTGTGAAAACACTCTTATGATTTAGGGTTTGCCACCAGGAAGCTGGGTAAGCAGTTCATGACGCAGCTTTTTCTAGGCCTGGAGACGCTCAGTAATGTGATCTCCAGCTGTGACAGACCAGTTGTAAACTTTACTGTGCTGTTTGCTTGCGAGGAGGTTTGACGTGGTAACAAGTATTAATATCTCTCTTTGCAACATTCAGCTTTTCAATATGTGCCGTTCAAAAATGAAGCCAAGAAATCAGAGACTTCATAAACACGGACTCATCAGCGGTGATGAGTTTACAGCACTTTTCTAATGGTGCATCCCAAAGTCTATTGCTGCCACTAATGAAGGTTTCAATAGCTGCATGAGTGTCTGTTTGGGCAAGTATGAGGCCCTCAGAAGATAGCAGGATGTGTTCAAGGAGATAATTGTTGTTTTAATGTGTTTTCTTCATCACATCGAGGCCGCCTGGAGGGCTCTTCAATGATTGTGTGTGTGTGTGTGTGTGTGTGTAGACACAGGTTATGCATGGAGACTTTGATATACCATCTGGCATTTAAAGGTGATTTTTTTTTTAGCAAACTCATAATTTTTCACCAAGCCTTCAAACCTCTAAGCATGATCAGTCTTGAATCTTTGACTCACCCTGATGTTTTTTCAACTAATGAACAGTTCTATAGCCTAAGGTGCAGAGTAAAGCACAACGTAAAATAACGCAATATACCATTCAAAAGTTTAGGACTGGAAAAATTGTATTAACATTATTTGAAAGAATCACTTTTTGCTCACCAAAGATGCATTTAGTTGATACATAATACAGTAAAACCGTAATATTGCTTAAGTGCTGCATATTGGAGCTCAATAATAAGCACTGTTTTCACACTGCATGCATATATAAAAAAAAATAAAAAATAAAAAATATGCATGCAGTGTGAAAACAGTGCTTATTATTGAGCTCCAAGGAAGCCACATCTGTTTACCATTTTCACTCATTAGGATCATATAAACATGCAAACTCATAAAGCTCAAGTTGATCAAGTCATTGGATCTAGTGTCTGAATTAAAGTATAGTGAATTGAAGCTTGTGTTAATTATTTACACTAAATGGGTGTTAATATAATACTTAATTTGCCTGTAACATACATTTTTATTTGTTAATCAATATTTTTGTGTTCTCAAATATATAACTTACATGCAATTGCATAATATAAAACTTTTTTTTTTTTCAGAGAAAATATTGGTTATATCTAATTTTTTTAATGCTAGTACATTTCCACAAAACTTCACTTCACTTCAGCATTGATAAATAAGTCTCTTAAACAGCAAATCAGCATATTAATGAGAATGATTTCTGAAGGATCATGTGACACTGAACCCTGAACTCATGGCTGCTGAAAGTTTACCTTTGCCATCACAGGAATAAATTAAATTTTACAATATATTCAAATAGAAAGGAGTTATTTTAAATTGTAAAGTTAAAGGTTTTTCTTTCTTTCTTTCTTTCTTTTTTTTGCAGCACAGAACAGTCATTCGTTTCAGATGGAGAAATGAACAGAAGCAGATGTGCTGTGTGTCGATATGAGATCAGCCTCGGGAACCAGAGCCAAGCGGAGATGAGAGGAGAGCCAGGAGCGTGTTTAGGTAAGCAGGCAGTCCGTCACATCAGACACGATGCTGGAGTCATGATGGTTAAGCAGGGCAGAGTTCACACACTCATCAGTCGAGTTGTGAGCTACACTGCCAGCATGAATGAGCTGAAACACACACATGTGAGCACATGCTCTCGTATACACGGACTGAACAGAAACAGCAGATCTATGATCCATAGGTCAGCAACTTCAACTTTGCAGCACAGCCAAATATATTGGTGCCCAAAGTATCAAGAACACATACAATGCCAAAAAAGTCATTATTGTTGCAGATATATTACTTTATTAGCACTCACGAAGGCTACTTGAGCTGATACTTTAAGTTAGGGATTTGAACAGACCCCTAGAAACATTGCAATCAGTGACTTTTGAATTGTTGTGGTGAGTTTTGCATATAGCAAATGCGACTTCAAAAATGTAAAAATCTGTTATTATTGCAGTTAGGTTTGATCCCTGCTTCTCAGACTCTCTCGGTTTTTCCTCATTCTCTGTGTGAGTGTGGATAACTCATTTCTCTATAAAACGTTTTAGTGGTAGCAGAAAGCCAGCCACAGGCACTTGATCTCAGTTATGAAAATGTGAAGCATTCAGCACAGAATATATGCGAACTGTAAAGCAAACACACACACGTCCAAGAGAAACAAACTGGGCTGCTATTATACTCTCTGGAGGATGATGGGAAATCAGCCCCACTGGGCACAGCGAGAAAGCCACGTGAGAGGATTCACAATGATTTCAAGATTTCATTCATCTCACACAGACTTTTTTACAGTGAAAGCAGACTTATGGGTGACTAATTTTGGTGTGTGTGATATTGACATGAAAATATCTTGATGGATGGTAATAATAATTAGCAGACTCCCAAACCCCTAGCCTTATTATGTACACACATGAAGAGAGTGCAAAAGCCAGTATTCTTAAAGGGACAGTTCACCCGATAATGAAAATTCTGTCATTAATTGCTCACCCTCGTTTAGTTTCAAACCAGTAAGACCTTTGCTCTTCTTCAGAACACAAATAACGATATTTTTGATGAAATCCATGAGCTTTCTGACCCTACATAGACCACAACACAACTGACATGTTTAAGGACTAGATAGTAAAGACAGTTAAAATAGTCCATGCGACATCAGTGGTTCAACAGTAATCTTATTAAGCTATGAGAATACTTTTTGTGCGCAAAGAAAACAAAAGTAACAACTTTATTCAACAGTTCTTCTGTGATTAAAATCCAGACAGTTTTCTTCTAGAAAGACAAAAACGTTCAGGTGGAGAAAAAAACTTTTCTTCTGTGAGTGCTTAAACTAAGACAATGTGTTTCCAGTCAAATGTATCAACAAAATCTGTTTATACAATATAAAAGTGGCACAGAAGCTGCATCTAAAGCAGCATTTATATGCATGCTACAATCCATTTACCGTTACGTAAATAATTTTTTCCGAGATTAATGCAGTTTGCAGTTCATTTCAATGTTAGCACGTTGCTAAGCTAACAAGCAGACTGTAATATGCATAGAAATAGTTTAAGCAACATTCATGAGTAAAGCTTGTCGATAGCATTAGCCACATGATAGCATAGCCACATTAAAAAAAAAAAAAAACCTTCCACACACATTTAGGGTAAATTCATATGTTTTAATTGAATTATTCTATTTAGCACTGGATTCATTGTATGTATTTTCATTTTATATCGTTGCATGAGTTATAAATAATTATAATCAGCCTCACTTAATCTGTAATTTTGGATTTATGGAACAATGTAGCATAGACTTTTAGACATTAGATAGATATTTTTGTCTTTTCTAAAATCTGATTTTAGAAAGAAACTGGCACCCATGATGGAGAAAAAGCAGATATGTCTCTTTATATTCTCCTTCTATCAAATGCACAAACACAGAAGGAGATAAAAACAGGAGCAGTGATGGCCAGGCTCCGAGGCCTGACATATACAAAGGAAGTGTTTCGTCTGGCAGTCAGTGTTACTAGGCATTCACAGAGGAAAGCTGAAAGCTCCACATTGCTCCATTCAGAAGAGGGATGAAGAAAGATGGCTGTCCTTCTATTCAGCCCAACTCTCTGTCAGTCATTCAGCTGGCTGACTGTGAGCTTATAAGCACGGTGGGTTGGTGGGTGGATAAATACTCTCATGATATTGTTAGGATTTTTTTTTTTTTGTGCAAGTTAGATATTGGAGTAACTTGTGCAACATATTTGCTTGGTAAAACTGCTACTTTAGTTTCTCTGAGCTTCAAAGCGGTTTGTTGCTGTGTGATAAGGCATGTCTTTGAAAGACCAGGGAAGGATAAAAAAAAAAAAAGATTAATGGTTCAAGATGTCTGGGACAGAGGAGGGGGTTTTGACCGTTTATTCAAACTTTAGACAGAAAGGCTGCGCCAAGGCCTCGATAAAATCAACAGGATCACAGAGGTCTGGGAACAATAAGCCAATGGGAACGAAGAGAGCAGACACAAAGAGAAAAAACACAACAAGCATCACTTTAAAACACAGTATTTGGAGAAACGTAGTTAGAAGAAGGAAATATTTACTTGTGCTTTCTAAAGACGTGATAAAGTTTTTGTCAAGCCAGGAGGAGTATCATGTTTTCTTCTCTTTTTTCGCAATTTTGTTGACTCTAGGCTGAATCTTTCCCCCTCCACTGGCCCTTTCCTGACCAGCCAGACTCTAAATCTCCCCTGAATTTGTACATTCCTCTGGTATTGCCTAATACATTTTCTTGTCAGGGTGTGTGTGCATAGCATCGTAGACTAGAGTGTGTGTATATTGAATGTTGTTCGGGGTATTGGTGTGTTTTTGTTTCATTTGTGTGCGTTTGGGGTGGAAGCATCTGTTTATCTTGTTATCACTGACATTTTTTCGGAGATGCACTGCAGACATTTGGCTCTCAGGGGTTTCTTAAAAACTTCCACCTTTCAGCTGCAGAAGAAAAAAAGCTTGTTTTTCCGGTATTTTACTGATCCAAAAATGCTGATCATTTAAAACTGTGATAATGTTGATACCTGAAAAAAAAATTATTAAGTCCTTAAAACAAGATCAGTTTAATTAAGAAGCAACAGAGAGTAGGATATTTACTAAATATTATCCTAATTAATTCTGACAAGGTAAACCACTCAAAAATGGTCACTATGTAGTTACCTGCATTTTTTTTTTTATAATAATCGAATCTTATGTTCATCCTTGAAACAATTCATTTTTAAAACACTATGTCAAATTTTAACTTAATATATCACTAATTCATTTTGAAATGTTTTCTTTTTTGCCTTTAAATCAAAAACTATTTTTTCTTTATTTTATTTTATTTTATTTTATTTGCACAATTAATGTTCTTGTCTCACACACAAACAACCCGCAGACATTCCAGGCTGTGCTTGCAAGCTGGACGTGACTGTTAAAGAAATTACATTTTCTTCTACCATCTGTCAAGATTTTTCCATGCAACTTTTCTCATAAGTGCACTCGAATGCAAACTCGCGCCTACGAGTCTGTGTTCCTCAGATAACATAGTTGAGTCTTATTAGTTTAAGTCAATTGATTTTCTCACACTCTCAAAACATTTAGACGAAATTCACCCCTTGTTGGAAAATTTCCTCCAGCATTTCTCTTCAATCCGCCTCTGACAAATCAAACAGCTTGTGTAATGTAACGCAAAGTAAAATTGATTTCCAGTTCACTTTAGTTAATCCAGGTGAGCAAGGGGTACTGTATTAATATTCCCATAATTAATAAACAAATAAATAAATATTTTTTTAAACCAAAAGTCTATTTATGAAACTAAATATAGATTTCACAAAAAATTAGTTCATTTAGCATTTATTCACTGAAGCAACATAGTTATACTTTTTAATCCGGCTTTTTTAAATGACTGTATAAAGGGTCTGTAGCTGCCTCTGTCTTGTACGCCGTCTCCTTTAGTTGGGGACTGTTGACTTTATTAGCAGGTTTGTGTGGGGTTCTGCTGGGTTCTTTAGGGGTTTGGCCCGTTTGACGCTCATTTTATGGCTCTTTTGGGCTCTGGTGGTCTTGTGACTGCGTTGCCAGCAGTAAAAGCTGCTTGGTGTCTGATGGAAGCTATAAATCAAAACCAGACTGAACCAGAAAAACTGACACTGGATCAGCCCACTTGAAGGAAAGCAGTCTGACTTTGACTCAACCACCAAACATGCCAGATTTTAAGAAATTAATTGCATGAAATTGTCGTTTAATAACTGAGGATCAAGTTTAGTGGTTAGCTGCATTTGAAATAGCAAGGCAGTCTGTCACATCTTGACCCTTTTAGTACAACACACACTAATCAAGATGCCAAAGAGATTACACACATCCTGGAACACACAATGTTACTTAGGAATTAAAATCCAACTGTACAGAGCTTTGAATGCTTGTTAAATGGATAGGATAGGTGGAGATATTAAATCTGTAATAATCATGTAAATAATAACAACTTAAATCTGAAAGAACGTGTGTAGACCGGAGGTGAGAGGACATCCTCCTCCGCCCACGCTTCCACAGCTGTGTTTTCTCTTAAGACCTTGATTCAGATGTGAGCTCTGTGTGTTCTCTTTGGTGATTGTGGTTGGTGATGCAGGGATTAGATCAGAGCAGCTTTTAATGGCAGCATTCATCAGTTTCACAAAACCAGACCAGTTTAAAAAAATAAATGAATTAACACAATACAATTCGTAACCGTTTGACGTTTTGGTGAATTAGTTACTAATCCCTATGAACTCATTTGTATGTCTTTATACAATCTGTTTACTTCAGTGACTGTTATGTGGGCGGATCACAATTTTTGTTTGTAAAGATTCGTACATAAAATCACCAACTTCTAAAACAGTTACAGTTTCCTTTAAGATCTGGTTAAAATACCATCAGTGAACAAAATCTGGTCAGTTACGAATTTATTTTATTTCTCCAATCAATTACTTCAATAACTTTAATATGTTATTTACAAATCAAAATCAAAATCAAAACATATATATTTATACATAATTAAACTTATTAAAGTTATTGTTTTTATATTATTATTATTTGTTTATAATGAACTATTGAAAACAACTATTAAACGTGTGTGCATGAACTACTTTTAATTTTCTCCTTTTAAACAAAAATAAATTAATTAAATAAAGAATTATGACAAATAGTGGCTAAAATATAAGAAAGTAACTTAATTTGATCAATACATAATTCACATAAATTGGTATTATTTTATTAAACTGTTAAACTGTTATTGTTTTTTATCATTTTTTTTCTATTTTATAATGAACTATTAAAAACATAATTAATTGTTTGTGTATGAATTACTTTTTACTTTTTAAACGTATCTTTTGTAATGAATACAATAATTGAATCATTCAATTAAAAATAAATTATATATAACATAAACACAAAATATGTTTATATATGAAATATATTTTTCTATAATATAAATTATATGATTATAAAAAATACATGTAAATACATGTAAAAAAAATCTAAATATAAACCATAAGTGTGTGTATTTATGCATAATAAATATAATATATTATGTAAACAAAAACTTTTATTTTGAATGCGATTAATCATGATTAATCATTTGACAGCTCTAATATATATATATGTATATATGTGTGTGTGTGTGTGTGTGTGTGTATTCATATAGAACACTCTTCAAGTGATCATAGATTATGGTAAGCTCTTGATGCAGTAGTGATATTTCTAAAGAAAATCATTAAGTTAACTGACAATCAAAATTTCTTACATACAATATAACAAAATGATTAGGAGAAACAGTGTGAATTTTTAAGTTAATATTAACAAAATTTATGTGTTCCTCATTAGTGCAACTGAACCCTAAACCAAAACTTTTCATTGAGTGCTTTTAACTAATGACATTGTACGGTGTATTTACGTCAGTGGTGTGTGGTGCGTCAGTGACTAACACTGCTGGGAAATATCTGGGTGTGATTGTTGAGGACTGGAGAAACACACACTCACTCAGGGGACGTGTAAATAACATTTGCACCATTTTCATTGCAGGTCTACACCCTCGAAAATATTTTTTGCCTCGCAAAGCCTATAGTAGTTTGATATCTTTTAGTCTCTTTGAGATGTTTTTCTCCTCATCCTGTCCCAGCTGTTCAGCGGTTCCAGAGGCAGTAGAGGTTCAGGTTTCTCCGCGCTGCTCTGTCGTGGTTCGGTCTGCACTCTTTCTGCAGGTTCTAATGATTCTAACAGACTCTGAGCTCCCTCTTCAGCTGCATGCATCACGTCTCTCGTCTGGAGGCGGATCTGCAGATCTGTATCCATGCCAAGCATAAGGCAGACAGAGCCGCTTCATTCTTGCCACTCTTTTGAACCAGTTCTGAGATTAAATCCAGATTGCTTGCAAAAGTTGAGCCATCGGTTCCCGATTCCACTTAGCATTGTGCAACTAACCACCGAATGGCGTGGAATCTCACACAGATCACTTTTATAACAATGATTCAAAGCCTTTGTCAGGTCAGGATGTCTACAGGAAATTTTGAATGTGTGTACATGGTTTTCAGATGTCCAATTTATGGGTAGCTGACATTATATAGGCTACTTTTTTGGAAAGATCATGTCTTGCAGTGTGACATGCTTTATGGCATCTAAAAATGTTTTTAAAGGTTCCGTTAATATTTTAGGATTATATCATGCATTTCATTTTTACAACCTCATATTATTATAGACTGCTATACATCGAAATTTGTACAGCATAATGACCTTATATACACTTATACTTTCTCCAATTATATTTTCGAAACTAATTAGGACCATATATAACATATAATATATTATTATTTAAAAAAAAAAAGTATTAATGGTGTTTTTCTGTATTTGGGACATCATGGAAATGTAGATTATACATTCAAATTCATAAAAACACGGCATAACCTCTATACATATATTCATGAAGGGTTTAAAATATATATATATTGTTCATATGTACAGTAATACTAACACACAGACAGTAGGGCTTGAATGTTTGTGAACCCTTTAGTGAATGACTTCACAGGTCATCAGATTTAAACATAAGTCCTGGAAGTAGTGGCAAATGTATGTAAATCTTTGCTTTTTTAATATCTGGAGTGACCCTTTTTTGCAGCTGTACCTGCAGGTAATGTTTCTTGTGACTGCTGATCAGTCCTGCACAACGACTTGCAGAAGTTTTAGCCCATTCCTCAGGACAGAACCACGTCAACTCTGTGATTTTGGTCTGTGTGAAACCCCCATCTTTTTCTTGAGATTCAGTTCTTGGATAGACGTCCTAAAAATTCCCTTTAGATTTGCTGATATAATTAAAAATGCATTGTTCTTTCAATGATAGCAAGTCGTCCTGGACCGGATGCACCAAAACAGGCCCAAACCATGATATTATCATCACCATGTTTTGACAGATGGGATAAAGTTCTTATGCTGGTATGCAGTGTTTTCCGTTCTCCAAACATAAAGCTTCTCATTTAAACTGAAAAGTTCTATTTTGGTCTCATCTGTCCATTAAACCTTTCTCCATTAACCCATTTGTTCGTCAGTGTTCTTTTTGGAGAGCAGTGGCTTTTATTCTTGCAACTACACACCATGGTCTCTCAGTGTTCTCCTGATGGTGGCCTCATGAACTTTAACATTACCTCTCAAGCTCACAGACTATATTACATGTCTTGCTTTTAGAGTGATCTTTGTTGGTGGAGCACTTGTGCAGAGGATAACAGTAGTCTTCAATTACCTCCATTTGTACACAATCTGTCTGACTGTGGATTTGTGGAGAGAGCTGGTTTTGTAACCTTTTCCAGCCCGATGAGCAGCAACAACTTTTTTTTTTCCTGTGGTACTCAAGATTTCCACAATTTTCACTTCCACAAACCCTGTTCCTTGTATAAAACAGACACAGACACCTGATAGCCATCACTCTGAACTCTTCTGAACAGATGGACTCTAGTTTCGCCTTTAAATTTGCTACTAATCTTAGAAATTCACATATTTTTGCCACTCTCAGATAAGTAATATTGAATCATTTTCCATAATGAATAAATAAATGACAACATATATACTACATAAACATGGAGACATTCATTATCTACATCTTCTATGTCATGTGTTTTTTTCCTAGCATAGCTAATAACTTCCTCTCTTCCTTTTGACTTTCAGTGTAATAGTTTCCACATTAGCGTTTATAGCTTGTGTATGCAGGCACATGCAGCTAAACAGACACTGACACCAGCAGGGGCCCTTGTGTGTCAACTATCTTTTAGGGAGCACTGGTGGTGTCAAAGACAAACTCATGCAACAGCTGGAACCCGCTTTGATCCCATTCGTCCATTTTGGAAATGACCGATCAGGAAGAGAAATCAGGTTTGAAGAGGGACATAGGAAAATAAAGTGAGAGTCGTCATATGGAATAGAAATTCACAGTCATTCGTTCAGGTTTTGCCAGCAAAAACTTCCCATCGGTGAACGTGTTTAAGAGCTGGGGTTCTCAACTGGTGAGTTGTGACCCAAATCAAAAAGGTTTGTTCTGATTGGAAAAAATAAAGAAATGATGCTAAACAACAAAAATAACATGCAACTAGCAACTGTATAATCATGAATAGTTAGTATAGCAACATAAACGATAAACGCCACTCAGAACTTCACTTGTCGGCATTAAAAACAGTGTGTCTAACCAAAAGCTTGGTGCAAATTCATGTGTCAGCTGCTCAAATTCACCAAATGCAATATGAACAGGTGGTGTGACATCTTTATACTCGAAAACCCACTCAACAAAACCACTCAAAGTAAAAAAAGAACATAAAATCCAGACTATATTCATGTGCTTTGAGCGAGAGGAAAAGGGCGAGATGGAATATG
This sequence comes from Carassius gibelio, assembly GCF_023724105.1. Taxonomy (NCBI): domain Eukaryota; kingdom Metazoa; phylum Chordata; class Actinopteri; order Cypriniformes; family Cyprinidae; genus Carassius; species Carassius gibelio. The sequence goes on from NC_068399.1 coordinate 17,790,477, forward strand.
AAGAGTGTAAATAGGAGGGCGTGGGTCACACAAGTGTATTTGAGTTTTATTGTGGACATTTGGCTGTGGCCTCAGGTTTACTGGCCAGATCCTCTGAATCTGAACTCAGCCCAGGGCAGATAGCGGGAGGAGATGAAGAACAGGTCATCGTCTACATCCTCCGCTGATCTGACGCCATTTCGTCCTCTCCAGCTTTCTGCTAAAGAAGCAGTCTCCAAGTCACCTTATACAGCTGACTGATGGCTCAGGAGTCAGTGAGAAGTTATTCTGAAACCATGAGTTCAGGATGAAATTTGTTAAAACCATAGAACTGATACTGTGATAGAGTCATAGGGGATTTTTGACCTTACTCAGGCGTCCTGATGAGTATCTAGCAGTATCCGCCCAAATAATCCTTTGCAATGAGTTATTAATTATTACATGAGTAACAGTTACCCAGTGACTTGAAACAACTGGCATGTCCAATGACTTGAAACAGTTGGATTTAGATGAAACTTCCAGATACTTCCAATAAAACAATGGAGCGCACATGATCCATATCCTGTATTACTGCAATAATGTGGCTAATTTTAATGTTTATGATTTATCAGCATGATCTCATTAGTGATTGTAGGTATTCATATGTAAATTGAGTTATGTTATTTTAAGGACCAATTCTCACTAATAACTTGTTGCTTATTGGCATGCATGTTACTAGCATTTCAATCATTTATTAGTACCTATGAAGCACATATTAATTCCTTATTCTGCATGACCATATTTTTTATCCCTTAATCCTACACCACACATAAACTTGACAACTAACTTATATATAATATATTAGATAAAGTAAAATAAATTAAGTATTAATTAGGATTGTTATGAAAGGAATTAGGCTGAATTTATACATTCTGAATTCTGAATGATATTTTTTTGCATCGATAGTTATTCATAGTAATAGATAATTTATCATTATATGAATTATTGTAACATGATGCGCTTCATATAACACATTCCTCTCCAAAATGTTCTTTTGTAGCAGTAAAAATCTAATTCATTGTCACAGTTGAATGGCATGTTATTTGCACTTGAATTAAATCTAATTTGCGATGAGATTTTCAAAAGCTTTTCAAATAACCAGTAATGCAGGACATCCAGCGGTGTGATAACATCAGTGTGAGTGAGGCTTGAGACAGAAATCCTAATCACCCCTGTTCAAATGGACAGCTTATCTTTTCCATTTCCAAAAAGTGTGCCAGAAAATCCTAAAAGCCCAATCTGATTTAGGAGGATTGAATCGTACCAATTCAACCCAGTCTTTCAATTTAGAAAGAAAAGAAGAGAAAGTCAGGCAAATGTAGAACAACCGAAATAAAAAAAAAGGATAGAGAGAGAAGAAAAACTGGGTTCTGATTTCAGTAACTAGCTGAACTCAAGCCATCTCCTCCCTCCCCGTTTTGGGTACCTCCATTTGCACATTCAATACTCTTCCATGCCTGTTACTCTGTACAAATAAACAAGCCTAATACGGATTTGGAAATGCTGTACGTGTGTGTGCGGTTGAGGTTACGGGTCACCGAATAAGTTTCTTGTTTCAAAAGAAACAAAAGCATGGTGGGTGGAAAGGAGGGGAATGTTTCCACCACGCAAAAAAAGCAGCATGAAGTCCGCCGAAAGATTACAAAAGGGAGGGAGCCGAGCCGCTTTTGTCCTCTCCAGAATTCCCTATCTCTACCAGATGACACTGTATGGGAACTTGCCAATGCCTGTATAGTCGCAGCCTCTCGTCTCCCAACTTTTTCCCCCCTCGTTTTTCTTGTTCCAACTGCATTTGGACCGCTCCAGACCGGGGGAAGTTCTTCTCCAATTGTCTCATTTGAAAAGGACGAAGAAATCAACCCCTCCTTCTCTCCTTTTCTTCCCTCCCTCCCTCCTTCTCTCCCTCCCTCCCTCCACTCGTCCTCTCTCTCTCCTTCTCTGTCCTTCTCTCCATCCCCTCCCCCGTGACAGAGCACACCTGCCTGATCTTGGCTGCAGGCGTCCACACAGCGATTAGCCCTCGGCCTGCCGCGCTGCACATCGGCTCCAGCCCCTCTCTGGATTTGTGGATCTTCGTCTGCAGCTCTACAAGCTCCTGTACGTGCAGGTAAGATCAACTCACCCTACACTTTCCTCTTCTGAGTGATGAAGAGCAGGGATTTCGATTGAGAGAACAGATTGACCATCTCAAAGAGAGGCGGATGGTTTTCACTAATGAAATGTGGCCATAACCCTTCGGGATTCTGTGGTTTGGTGGTTTTTGCAGTTCATTAAGGCTTGGAGCAGAAATGCGGAATTTGCATTGGAAGTTTAAGTGAATTTGCTTGAATTTAAAGATTAACTTGAATGCAAAAGAGAGAATACATGAGTGTGTTGACGATACAAATGCATTTATTTTAAAGCCTCCTGTGTTTAATAGATTTGCATGTGGATTAAAGTTGCATTCTGTGAGAAAATTATCCTCTGTATTTCAAGCCAGAAAAGAAAAAAAGAAATCGCAGAGTTGATTTTCATTGTTGTTCATTTGGAGAGGACAAGACCTTTTCCGAACTTTTCCAAATTGTGACAAGTATCCTTTCTCTTTGAAACCCCTCTACACAAACTCACTGTTGTGAAAAAGCCATTAACTTTTCGAGTGCCCTTATTCTCTCTGCTCATTCTTTTCAATCCCAGTTTTTCTTCCTTTTTTGTGCACCACTTGGCATTTAGAAAGAGTTCATGTAAGGCCTGAAAACACTAGAGGATTTCTCTTCTTGGATAGACCTGTCTGGAGAGACATTTCGTCCTCTGGGCACACTTTGCATCTGCTTGACCCCACTCGCTCCAAGTCGCATCCTAAACTCTGTACCCATGGCGTGGAAGCCAAAGTGCCTTGAGCCATATCAGCTGAAGAATGACAGCACTCTTAAGGATGTCTCATTAATCATTTAATGATATAGCTTCCTTCCAATCGCAGGCAAGTCTGACAAGGCATTTCCTGGTAATCCCACCACAAAATTCCCAGCTAACTCAAAACATTCAGTGGAGGGGTGGGGGAGGCAGCCGAGGGTTAAGACACATTCATCAGGGTATTTTAGTTGGGTTAATTGGGTCATGTATTTCTCTTTTCTGGGGGTTGGGGTTGAGGTTCGATCTGGGGTTGGGTTTTTGTCCTTATTTGTCTCATTTGCAGCGTTCAATAATTGCAAACAGAACTCACATACACAGTTTGTACCATGACAGGAAACTCTCGTCCCTCTCTTCCTCTCTTCAAAGACACTGTCCTGGGGCCATGCAATAAGTATTCTTCGGAAGCTGAAGGCCTCCATTTGGCTCCAACTATTTGATGCTAGAAAGAGAGAGTCATTAAATGGTAGCCATGCTGGTCACTGCCTACTTTTTCCTCTCTTTATTTTGCCATTTAACCATTTGGGGAAAATAAACTGGAGCTTTGGACCAAAGTCAAAGTAGTTGCTGAGGAAAGATGGGCAGTTGCCTTGGAAAAATGAAGTGAGAGGATGAGTGTAAGAGTGCTTGAATGTAAATGTGAGCAACTGGGATTGTCTTAGATACATTATAGTCATGATCATGGGCTCAAACCTTTATTCATTCATTTTTTGGCCAAAATAATCAGCCGGCCTTCAGCAATCAATTGCTTATTCAACATCTGAAGAACTTTTTGTGGCTTTCGGGTAGGTCCTTTTGAAGACAACCTTGTTTGATGAGTTTCTGTGAGAAAGTCTAATTGTGCTCTGGCAGTGGCTTTGGAGTTTGGTTTAGTGGTCTGGAACCAGCCTGACCGCACAAGCCAGAGTGATTGAAGCCCTTGTGTGCTCGTGTAGTCCAGGAGTGCAGTTTGTTAAGCTCAATATTAAGTCCTCTTTGGATATTATATCTTTTTGTGCTTTTGTTTTGATACACGACACATTGGAATGGGCAAATAATTACATTTCTGAAACATTCTCTCAGTGTTTGGGGAATTCAGTGCTCAGTGAAATAAGGCTTTTATAAATTAAAGGCAGGTTTCAGGGTGCAATGGTAAGACTGGTCTATGTGTATGTTTTAAAATGAAGGGAGCACACGTTTTAAATGTCCTGTAGCCTGTAAATACCTTTCTGTGAGTCATTGCTGAAAGGAGCAATGAATGTGTGTGTGTGTGTGTGTGTGTGTGTGTGTGTGTGAACAGAGTAGAAAGTAAGATGAGTAGAGTTGCATTGTGTTTTCAGTATTTACATTATTTTAATGAATGTTTAATTCCAAATGCCAGTAAATCTTGGTTTAAGAAAAAACTAAATTTTGATACTTTTTTTTTTACCAGAAAGCAAGACTTAACAATAATATAAAAAATATAACAATATGAGTAAACACATATCTTGATTTTTGACTTTTTAGATATTCATACGTTGCATACAATTAACTGCAGCAGATAATTTGAATGTTTATCCATGTACATTTTCTACTACTACTTAAAAAGTAAAATAGCAAAATTGCTCAAATGACCTCATCTTCTGTCACATTATCCTATAAATCACTCATAGTGCTTTTTTGTATATTTCAACCTTTCTCAGTTAATGCAGTCTGAATAATGTAGTACAACACCATAATTACAGAACAAACTAATGTTACACTTCTGTAACATAAGCCACCTGTGGTGGAGCAGTCTTTAAAATTAGTGTGTGTATGTGTAGAGTATATAAAAGATTTATGTTAGGTGTTTTGATAGTCTACACTACCTATATTACTGAAGATATTTTTATAAGATGTTTTATAGGTCCCAGTGTATTTTGGTATTTAAATTCATCTTGTTTTAAGGACATTTGCAACAAGACAAGATTTGGTTGTTTGAGGGAGGGAGAGAAAACTAGAAATATCAACCCTCCCTTTTTCACTGCAGAGACAAATCAGACCTGCTGTGACACAACCCAGACCTCAAGATCCTGAAAGACAAGAAGGGAGAGTGAAAAGAAAGGTAGACATTATTGGAGAAAGAGAGGAAAAGTGGAAATTTTCCTGTCTCCTCTTAATCATTACAAGCCCACATTTATAAGACCAGGAACAGGCTAGTGCTGATTTTGGGTTCTGTGAAACACTTCAGTTGGATCAGATTTGTGCTCAACCTGCAGACAGAGAGAAATTGAAGAAGAAGGCCTGGAACAACCTGGAAGAAGCTAGTAGTTATGCACAGAACTGTGTCTGTGAAAAATGTATTTAAACTCAGTTCTATAATCGTTGTCACATTGAGACATATGACACTGGTCAATTAGTTCCTGCTTAGAGGAACACATCATCCCTCCTGTTGAGTTGGTTTCCATCTGCTTTCCCCTTTGATATGATATTTTAATATATATATATATATATATATATATATATATATATATATATATATATATAACAATTATGTTAATTATGTAATTTTGTAATACATAGATATATCATTTGAAATAAAAGAGATTATTAGAAATTACAGAGAATAAACAGTTATATAATGATGCAGATGACATTAAGTATTGTAAGTATCATATTAAGTATCATATTGACTGAGCTAAATTAATATTCAGTAATATTCAATATTCTAATATTCAGAGAATCTAACAGAATTCATAAATATTTGTAGGTCTCTGAAGTTGTTCATTCGCAAAATGTTTTGAGGCTGTCAGTATAATAAAATGTTAATAATTTATAACTCCGTGTCTATGCAAACACATAAAAAATGTATGTATGTGTGCTACAACCAAACTTGACCAGAACCAATACCTCCCATTATAATATATTGCATGTTCACACATTGTGATTAATTTGAGTGGTTTTAGCTAAAATCTACAAGTATTATGCTTTATATGCCTTATAAAGTTATCAATTTATTTATTCAAAAGCCAATTTTTACTCCTGTTTTGTGATTGGTGAATGTATATTTTGTACCCTGCCTGTTTTTTCCCAACAAAGCCATGACACCGTCAATCTGTCTTGTCTGTTTGCTTGGCTCTCATAGCAGCCTGTGGTTTGTTGACAGGACGCAACTCAAATGCAGCAACAGCTTCCCATGATCCCCCTGCAAACAGAATCGCTCATGGTGACAGCCTGTAATGCTCAGAGGGCTTTTCGTACTGCTGACCAGCTCCTGAGGCTCTAAACTCCTACTGTGGCTTCATTCCTGCTGGGAATACATATAGACAAAAAAACGGTTTGTGCAGCTCAACCCATAGAGCGCAAGGTCATGGGTTCAATTCCCAGGAACGCACAAGCATAAAATTAACTTGAATGCACTGTAAATCTACCAAATACTTCAATGTTAAAGGGCAAAGTGATACTGCAGTGTGTTTGCTCAGAGTGTCTCATTTCCCACTGGGTCAAAGGTAATTAAAGGTGTCTGATTTGATGGATGTTGTATCTAGGCCCGAAAACGTAGTATTAAATTAAACACTATGTCTAAATTGAGGTCGGCAAGTTGTTGTTTTGAAATGCCGTTGTATAAAACTACAATTTCTCATTGTTTTTCTTGAAACATGGATACTGGTTGAGCCAAAGGAACCTCGGAAAATTGTTTCAACATGCTCTCCTGTGATGCAAATCAACAGTGACGAGAAATTGGATGTTGAAGGTCACTTGCTATTTTTCTGTTTTCTTCTAAAACCTCTTAGTCTTTTGAGAGAAATGATTGTATCTACACTTCCTGTAGGAAATTGCGAAGACCTTTTACGGTTCCTCAATGGAGTATATCACAAAGTTGATGTAATATAGATCTGCATTAAGATTGAATGTATGTATCAATGTTTTCGTTTGCTTGAGGAATTAAGAAAAGCTCTTCTGCAGAAGTTTGTCAAGGTCAAGCTCTGGGTTTTTAACAACAGAGGCACAGTGGTTATTCGCTGTCCAAGTGACGTGGCTGCCCGGAGGATTTGAACTACTGTAATTATGCTGTATGTTGATTACATGGGCCTGAGATGACCCTGAAAAGTTGAACTGAGCTCTGGGAGTTTCTGTGCCTCCTTTACAATTTATTTGTCGTCCGGAGACATCCAGCTGCTCTTCAGGGATATGTTTATGTATGGGCTCATGGACAGCTTTGTGCACTCTATTTGAGAGAAGACGTTTTTTTTTTTTTTTTTTTTCTGAATGAGGACATGAATGAGTTCGGTTTTGGAGTTTAAACCCAACATCAACTATCAATTCTCACAGATGTAGTGTGCAAGGTTATCATTTTGATGCTGTATGGCAGGGGTTTTCAAATTGGGGTCCAGGGACCTCAAGGGGCCCTCATGGATATTCCAGATTAATTTCAGAAATTTTATAGAATTTAATATTATTAATGTTTAGTTTTTATTTCTAATGATTGTTTGCTATCTATTGTATCTTTTGAAAAAGTTTGAAGCACTTTTAGGAATTATGTTTTAAAGCTCATTTTAAATAATTTATTGCAGCCACTAAGGTACTGTATTGTTCCTCATTAAAAAAAAATTTTCTTGTTGTATTAAATATAGTAAAATGTATTAAGCTGAGATCAAGGAAAGCTGCAACAATAGTAACCAGAGACGTCTAAAATCTAATATACGCCTAAATTTGACCCTTGACCTCTGCCTAGTTATCCCCCACATTGCTCAGTCACATTCATGTGCTCAACATCTGTCTTTTGACTTTTAACCTTTCAACATCACAGGTCCTGAGATGCCACCCAGAATATCGCCTCTCACCTTTAACCCCTTCTCTTCTCCATTTTACCCTCCAGGCCTCCATTAGCAACATGAAATCGGCCTGTCTCTCCCTGCTTTTGGTGTCCGTATGCTGGGCTCTGCCCTTCCGTCAGTCTGGCTTCATGGACTTCATGATGGAGGACGAGCCGGGCTCAGGCTCTCCCATGCCTCCAGTTCGTAAACCACCTGTTCAGACGCCTCCTCCAATGCTACCCGAGATACCTGATGAACATATCTGCCCGTTCCGGTGCCAGTGTCATCTGCGAGTGTCCCAGTGTTCTGATCTAGGTAACGACTTCATGACACTAGACTAGACTGCTTGATGAAATCTCTATAGGCCTATTTAACACTTTTTTTTTAAAGAATCACTGTCAGTAGCTGGGTTTCCACTGTCGGGCCAGTGCAAGCCAGTGCTTTAAACGGGCCGGGCGGGGCATCATAATTAATTAATTGAAAATGTTATGAATATAGTCTGTTATTCAGTCGAGTCTGTTTATTTGAAGTCACAATAACCTATATACATGCATTTAGAAAGAAAGAACGGAGCGAGGCCGGTGGAGTGATTTGGAAATGAGTGACACCTGCGGCACTCTCCGGTCTCAAGTCCAACGGAGGTGATCGATGAGTGGCGCAGGTGTCACTCATTTCCAAATCACTCCACCTGCCTTGCTCTGTTTTCACGGCTCTCTGCCCCACCCCACTCGTCACACTCCAGAACAAAAAAACATTATTAGCTATATTTTGATGACGTTTAGTGATTATAATCCACATCGGATCAAGTAATTTCAAACACTGGCTGCTGACTGAAAGTGAGTTTTGAGCTAAACTTTTTTTTTTTTTAAAGTCTTTAATGCTGGTGTTATCACGGTTAGCTTTATGAAATGATCCATGGCGCTGACACTCTCCAGATGCAGAGAAACTCCGCCTTTGTTCATAACCACTCCTCTATCCCCAGCTGGCCCGCTTTGGCCCAAGGTTTTTGTTGGGCCTAAAAACCCAGGCCATTGGCCCTGAGGAAGCCTCGACGAAGCACTATCAAGCCCTGGTAGTAACAGTGGAAATGTGTGGCCCTGGCATGCACTAGCACACCCGATTTTGGCCCGACAGTGGAAACGCAGCTAGTGTTTCTGGCTGGGTGTGAGCACTGATCAATTACAATAACAACCTTGATGGCATTTGCAAGTCAAATTTCCAAAGAAAAACCACAGACTAACAACATTTTGTTAGCTATCTGTCTGATATTTCAAAATCTGCATAAAAACTGGGTGATGGAAACATATCTATATAAGGTTTTATATGGGTGCAGTGGCTTTTTAAGTCGGGTAGAGTCTACAATCTCTGACCCAGTTGGTTTGCTGGCTTCCGTGGCTGCAGTACGGCACCCAGAACTCCCTTGCAATAATCCTATTTGTTGACTGTAAAACCTTCAGACATTGAGTTTGTAAAATAAATGTAAAACTTTCAGAAAAGGCTTTGTCAAGCCAACATCAAAGTTTGTTGTTACCAGTTTTTTTCATGCTGGTAAATATGATTCATAGTTCTCCTTTGCATTTCCATTGTTTACACCTGATGTCAATTATTTCATGACATACAACTGTCCAAGGCCAATCGGCCATGAACAAAACCTCTCTCTTTGTTTGATCTGCCCATTGTTGAGTAATCATTGAATTACCAATGTCACTGTTTCAAAACCACTTTAAATGCTTTCATATGGTGTTGAATGCCCTTACTTCCGTAGACGACTAGGCACTAACCTCCAGACGGCTGCCTCATTTTCCTAATTGAATCCCCAGGCGTGTGTTTGTTAATAAGTGAAAAAGTGAAGTCTGTTCTTTTATAGGGTTACTTCCAAAAGATTACAGCTTCTTTTCCTCTAAAACTGCCCTGTCTGCTGGGTCATTGTGATCTACACAGAACATCATAAACAAAACATAGTCCTTCTTAATTGTTCTGCCATTAACCCTGATGTTTCACTAAGTTTACTTTCTCTTACATAAGATCCCTTTTTATCTTTTCAAAACATGTTTAGCATCAAATCTGTGAATGTGGTTCTGTTGGTAACACTTTAGTTAAGGGACGAATTCTCAACATTAACTAGTTGCTTATTAGCATGACTATTATTAACATATTGGCTTTTTATATTTACTTATGAAGCACATATTTTTCATGACCATATTTTAGATCCCTTAATCCTACCCAATACCCAATAACTTGACTAACTATTAATAAGCAGCAAATTAGGAGTTTATTGAGGCAAAAAGTTGTAGTTAATAGTTTGTTAATGGTAAGAATTGGACATTAAAATAAAGTGTGACCATTATGTTTAAATTAGCAACAACAATGCAGTACAATATTGTATTTGGAAACTAACCAGAAACATTATATGGAATTTACAGATAGATTAATTCTTCAATTATAATTGACTACAGGTTTTTGATTAAGTCAGAGGGTCATATTAAAATTGGAAATGATTATGTAATATTAACAGGCATTATAAATTTACAGAACATAGAGTGAACAAAGGTTATTAAAGCATATCCCAGCATGCTTTATCCTGTAATGTAAAGTTGATGTTACATGTTTTCTCAGTTAGCCTAGTCTTTTTATAAACAGGAAATTACTTAGAGATCTGTTTGATAGACAGAATGTCTGTTTGGAAAGAAATACTGTTGACATGACAAAACAGTAATTCTTTCGCAATGTTAACACTCATCCCCAGTGAAAGTGGCCAGGGAATGAGCGAGAACGAGGACAAATAAGAGAAGAGCGAATATTTGAGGCCTCCAGTGCTCATCTGCTCCGCAGGTCTTTTGGCATGAAGCAGACCTGGGAAAGAATGGAGGGAGGGGGGATAGGTGTGCCGACAGGCCTGTTCTCCGTCTAACTTCACCTCTTTTCAGTGAAATATGCGACCCAGTTTATACAGCTCTGCAGCTGGAGGGAAAACCGTCTGGAAATAGCACCACAACCCAAGAACAACTAATGGCAAATATGAATTGGTTTGTCTAAGAAAGTTTGATTAAGGGCCCGCTTGTGTTTTTACTTCCTAACAAATGGGCTGTAAGTGTGAGATACTCCCTCTTTTAGGTACCAGTTGATATGAGGTTAGCATTTTTTGTGTTACAAGTGAGATAAGTGTAAAATATTCATTTTGGAGAGTTATGGACCACAGTGTAGTGTGATTTCTGTAATGAATATCTTTTGAATTAAACAGCGTCCCATGTTTTTACCAGTATAAGAAGCCTGTTAATAATGTTTTTTGTTTGTCTCCGCTCTTGATTTTGATTCAGTTGCTGATTTCAGTGGCTAAATAGTATTTCTAACCATAGAGGACAGTTTATTTTTTGAATAGTTCAATGTTCGTTCCACTTGGTTGTCAATGGACTGCACTTTATGATTATCTGATCACCATTTGGGTTGATATTCCAACTTATTTACTCAAACAACTATAGTTTTGAGTATGTTGTTAGTGCTTTTTGGGTTACATGCTGATAATATATTCCATAATAAACTAATTTTGACCTAAATTGATTGTCGTGATTTTGGCCGAGATGTGTAGCCACTAGAAAATGAGTCTAAACAGCCAAACCAAAGGAACATATGAGAGATATCTCAGCAGCAGTGATACGTCCAACTGTGATCTCCGTGTTCTCTGTCCTGTGGTTATATAATTGACAGGGACATATGCTTAAACTGTTTACACAAATGCAGTGATGAGGAAACTCACCGCAAAGCCAAACCAAACAATGTCTGTGTAAGGTTCTGCCTAAAAAGCTTTTAGAGTTGCTAGAGCAGATATATTTATGTGTATATATGTGCATGTGTGTTTACCTCATTGTTCCGACGTTTTTCTTATGTTTGAACCAAGCACTATGATATACAGTGGCCCCAAAAAGCTTTTGGACACTTAAAAATATATACAATTACATTGTTAAGGATGCACATCTTCTAAGCAAACTTTGTGAAATGTTTCGCATGGAAAAAACAAAGTGTGTTTGTGCTGTTTTTATTCAAAGTGTGCAACTTGGTTGTATATTTTTGTTATATGCAAAGACATTCATACAAATGGGAGGAGCAATTCTCTAGTTAAGGTAGTTGTTAAGTTTAGGTATGAGGTCTAAAAATATGGTCATTCAGTATAAAGCATAAATAATTGCTTTATAAGTACTAATAAATATGCTTGTAACATGCATGCTAATAAGCAACTAGTTAATAGTGAGAATTGGTCCTTAAAATCAAGTGTTACCATACGTTTTTGATTTCACTATATGTTCCATTCATGTAACCTGGTCTGTAGCACATTAAATTGTCATCCAATGTTGGCAAAATCAAATTCCCTTTGTGTGGAAATCTTATGTCAGCTTTTTCAATTGACAGCGACGTGCAGCTTTTAGAATCCTTCCAAGAAAAACTGTGAGATATCTTGCATAAGAGTGGTCTATGATTAGTTTTCAGAACTGTTTCCAAACACTAAAACTTTCGTGAACCATCATCATAACTCTTCACTGTGTTGTACTTTGGATATGGATTGGTCCGGTGTCCAACTGTACATTCAGACTTTTTTTCAGTCTATGGAGTTCTTATAAAACCCTCTTGGTTTTGTAAGGAGTTGATTCACTATTCATTTTGATGTTGTTTTCAGTGTTTTAAGTGCCTTATAGTTGTACTTAAGATGAATAAAGATGAAGAGAAATTAATTCTTAAGCGATGATATGATTTATAATAAGATATTGACAGTAAAAACTGTTTATATCCCTGTTTAGCCCTGGCCTTCTTTTTTTTTTAAAGAGATTCTTTTAGTTACGCATGTAGAATTGTAGCTCATAAAAGTTAATAGATATGTTTCTATAAAAAGTTTTGTCTATACAATGATGGATGGAGCTCATCAAAAACCAAGAGTTCACAATCTTTCTGCAATTGAACTTTTTTTTTTTTTTTTTTTTAGGAATGTGGCTGCTGTATTTAGTACCACAATATACACTCTTCAAGGATTTTTTTTGTTTGTTTGTTTTGTTGTTTGTTTTGTTCATATCAGGGTGTGTTGTGTTGGTGTTGGACCAGAATCCATATGTCTAAAGCTGATTTGATTTTAAAGTAGATTCTAGCCATAAAAGCCCAGATCAGCTCATATCCCATTTCTTCTATGTCATTTTTCTTACTACTTGTGGTTTTGTGCCTCTCAGGTTTGAAGAACGTTCCAGAAAAAATTTCACTTCAGACCACTCTCCTGGATTTGCAGAACAACAAGATCTCAGAGATCAAAGAAAACGACTTCAAAGGCCTGAAGAGTCTCCAAGTGAGATATTCAATTACTCACTCTGTCCCTTTCGCTCTCTTTTTTTCTCTCTCTCGCTTTTTCTTTAATTGTCTAAATTGGATCATAGAAGCAATGACATTTCTCAGTCCCCCTTTAAATCCAAGAAGCCCTCATGAGACAAATCCTATTTCTCTTTGATATATAAGTTTTGGGATCAATTGGCTGCTTGCTGCTGATAACTGGAAGTGACAGCGTTTTGTTTTTGCTATGACCTTGAAAGCGTCAATTCAATGCAGAGAACATAAAGTCCAAATCAAAACCATTTGTGAACCTCATTCCACATAAAAGAAAAGTCATTCTTTTCCCAAAAACAAATGCTTGAGCAGCACAGCAAAACTCTCCAGAGAAAACACTCCAACGCTGTTTGTCTGCCAAATGTGGAATTGGGTGCTAGAAATATGCGTTGCTACCACAGCGATCTTTGAAGGCAAATATCTGCTATAATTTTTTCAAAAGCACTACAAAAAAGTCTCTTGAGATCGTCAGAAAAACTTTGCAAAACAGAGCTTCAGGCAAACTCATGTGAAATCCTCCGTGTTAACAATCCATCATCTCCAGAAAACAGCTCTCAGTGTGAGAAATGTGTCATTCCCAGGTGCACAAGTGTAATGATTCACTTTTGGAGCGGATCCATTGTCCAGCCTCCTGAACTTTAATAAATATGCAGCCTCCCGTCGAGGCCCCTTTGCTGTTTCTCGCTTTCCAAGCCCAACATCCACACAGCGCCTGGATCTAAATGCAATCAGAACATAAAAATGAAGATTTGTATGCACTGGAATGTGGTATAGATTGTAGCAAGTGTCAGAGGTGAACACAATCACTGAAACATTTAATTTGTGCATTTAATAACTAAAGAATTATACCAATAGCTTGCATCTGCCATAAAGTTCCTAAAGGAATGTCTTTTTTGTTGTTGTTGTTCAGACACTCATCCTGGTCAACAATAAGATCACCATCATTCATGCCAAGGCCTTTTCTTCTCTGATCAATTTGGAGAGACTCTACCTGTCCAAGAATCTCCTGAAGGATGTTCCTGCTAACATACCGAAAAGCCTGCAGGAGCTGCGCATTCACGAGAACCAGATTAACAAGATAAAGAAGTCCTCCTTTGCCGGCATGGCCAATGTCATCGTCATGGGTAGGAATTTTTTTCAGTGCTTATTAGAAGACGATAGGTGAAAGTGACTTTTTTGGGTTGGCGCACTTTCGGTTAGCTGCGTTATTAAATATTTATTTATTTATTTAAACCTGCACTCAAATGTATAAACATTTATAAATGTAATTAATCATGTGTTTATTATATATTGTACCAAAAAGTTAAACAAAAATGTGGTTGTTTTATTTTAGTTAGTTTTGAAGTTTTTGTTTATACTGTTTCAGGTTTTCCAAGTTTACATTTGCTTGTTTTTTTTTTCAGTTAAATGAAAAATGTTTTTGTTTTTAGCATTTGTTTTAGTTTTTGTGGTAACACTGTAGTATTTGTTATTGATACATTTTTTTGGTTTGAGTCACAATTATTTTTTATTTTATCTTATTTTTATTCTGCACTCAAAGAAAATTGTACATTAATAATAAATAATAAATCAACAGAGAAACAATATTGCAAAATGAACCAGTGCATATTTTGACTCTGTCCCATTCCAGAGCTGGGCTCTAACCCTCTGAGTAGCTCCGGAGTTGATAATGGTGCCTTTGCTGATCTGAAGAGGGTTTCTTACATCCGAATTGCTGACACTAACATCACTTCCATTCCCAAAGGTACAGAGAATCATCCCCGAGGCAATTTCACTTCAGTGAATTGTATCAATACAATATCAGTTTTTTTCATTAATGTCTCCAACAATGTTCAGGCCTGCCCAGCTCTCTTTTTGAACTTCACTTGGATGGAAACAAGATCACCAAAGTGACTGCAGACAGTCTGAAGGGCCTCAAGAACCTGTCCAAGTAAATGCACCTTTCTTGTTAATATATTTGGAATTTGTTATGCAAACAAAAAGTCCTTTTTCTTTCATGCCAAACTTGAGTCTGAACAGAAACATCTAAATATGTCTCTGTATAGCTGAAAACCTCAGCAAAATCTGACTCAGAGGGGAAAGAGTTTGTTACAAAGGAAGTAATAATTCAGATTTCATTAGGTTTGTTTTGAATTTGCATGAGAACGACCATGTGAGACTCAAACACCATGACATCATTGCATGGATCAGTTTGCTTTGGATCGCACAGAGAAATTAGAACATTCATATTACAGAGATTTTCCAGCGTACATGCCGAGACTGAATCACAGCCGAGAATTGACTCGAATACAGACTGCTTTATGAGAACACTGGAAGATTGTTTTGCTGTTGGGCTCATCATTCTGATTATATTTGATGAGGGAAATGTATAATATATGTAGAAATGTTTCTTTATTTAGTGAAACAGCACTGAGAATGTAGGTTTATTATATGTATACATATATAGCACAGGTATATTTGTAGCAAAAGCCAACAAAACATTGTATGGGTCAAAATATTTTTTCTTTAAACCTAAAATCATCAGGACATTAAATAAAAAATCATGTTCCATTAAGATATTTTGTTCATTTCCTCCTGTAAATATATCAAAACTTAATTTTGATTAGTAATATGCATTACTAAGGACTTCATTTGGACAGCTTTAAAGGTAATTTTCTCAAAATTATATCCAAATATTGTCCGATCCTAACAAACCATATATCAAAGAAAGCTTATTTATTCAGCTTACAGTTGATGTATAAATCATACAAAATTGACCCTTATGACTGGTTTTGTGGTCCGTTGTCACAGTTTTGTTTTAGTATTTCAAGGCTGCCTATGTTTTTATTTGTTTATAAATAAACAACATTGGCAGTCTTAAAATACTTTTATTTATTTCAAGAAATTAATACTTTTATTCAGCAAGGATGCATTTAATTGATCAAAAGTTAAATAAATGATTCAAATATTGTCACAAAAAATTTCTGATCCAAATAAATCCCGTTCTTTTCAATGTCATCAATGAAATGTATTTACAAAAATAATAAGCAGAACAACTGTTTTCAACATTGATACCACTTTTATCACCGAAATCACTTTTAGTGTAAGAATAATTTGGTGCATTTAGTTATCCTTAAATTGCAATCACATTCTATAGAAACTAAATATTTACTATATTTATATCTACAGATGAATCAAATGTTTCACTGATTAACCATTAAGATGAGTTAGATTAAATAATACACAAGTGTATTAAACTGAATGAATGAAAAGTTTCATAGTAAAAGCTTTATGAAAGGCAGTTACTGTGAATGAAACATTTATATAGATGAAAAACATATTTTGTGTAGTGAAAAGGATATCTTGTGATTGTGTGCATTCAACACAATTGAAAATATGCTGAAATGTTTGTTAAAAGTGCACTTTTGATGATCTGTTGTATATTACTACTAAGAGTTCTTGTACCAATTGCTTTTGAAAATTGCACCAATGCAATAAAAATAGAAATTTTTCTTGATCTCCAAATCAGAATATTACAATGATCTGCTCATGTGACACTGGAGACTAGAGTAATGACTGCTGATAATTCAGCTTTATCATCAGTAATAAATTGCATTTGAAAACATATTCAAATAGAAACAGTTCTGTTTTGGTTTTTTGTTTTACTTCACATTTTTATGTTGTTTTTGTTAAATCTAATACCACGGTGTGCGTTTTCAGGCTGGGTCTGAGCCACAATGAGATCAGCGTGGTGGAGAACGGCTCTCTGGCCAACATGCCTCACCTGAGGGAACTTCACCTGGACAATAACATGCTGACTTCAGTCCCGTCCGGCCTGCCAGAACACAAATATATTCAGGTGAGAGATCTCACACAAGTTGGCACGCCAGTTCCACACATCTTTAAGTCACGCTTGGTCACACTCTCGTTCAATCAATTCCAGGTGATCTACCTTCACGCCAACAAGATCGCTGCTGTGGGAACAGAGGACTTCTGCCCACCCGGCTATAATACAAAGAAGGCCATGTACTCAGGCATCAGCCTGTTCAGTAATCCAGTGCCCTATTGGGAGGTCCAGCCCATCACCTTCCGCTGCGTCTTTGACCGCTCGGCCATTCAACTGGGCAACTACAGAAAGAAATAGAGCGTCCAATCAGACAGCTCAGTCACTGTTTTCATCCCGCCCCTTCCTGTCTGACCTAATCCTTTCAAGCACATAATTTAGTCTAAATCTCATATCTTAGTTAACCCCCAAATAAACTACAATCCCATCTTCAACATGCAGATTACTGGACAGATATTCAAATAACCAAATGCATATCAGTATTGTATGGAACGTACAGTATTGTATATTAAGTGCAGAGGAGAACAGAAAATGTATGATTTTGAAAAATAAAGAAAGACAAGCCAAGACCACTTAGAATATCCAACAATAGCGCACATCACCCAGATAATGAAATGATCTAGGTCACTTTGGATCTTCTGGACCTAAGCCATGTTCTTCTATGTTCTTCGCTGGCCTGCAGAGCGGGCAGCAAGGGGTTAACACACGTCAGCCAGTGCCATTAACAAGAGCTTGTATGCTAGAATGTATTCAGTTATTACTTTCCGTGTAGCGCTAGTTCAGATTGTGCTGTTAAAAGTAAAAAAAAAAGAAAGAATAAAAAAGAGTTATGCCGTTTCTCTCGTAATCAATTGAAATGGGAGAAAACTGTTCAAGATTCCCTCCGTCTCAGTTCAGATGCTTCGGTGGCATTTGTGTTCATTAGTTTCCTCAGATGCCGTCAGCTCTAGCCAGGTGAACATAGCGCTTCGAGATGTAGAATAAACTATGTTGTCTTTACCATGAACGCAACTCCCGAACCTATAGGCTGCGCATGCTTTTTCTACTCTGGTGACTGCCGTGTTAAATGCGAGCTTGTACATGTGTTTCTTTCCTCTGTTTTCGTGTTTATTGGTCGTCTGTGTTTCAGTCTGGAAGGACCGTGAGGGACACGGCAGACATGGACACCTCCTGCTTTCATGAGAGTCATGAATGTCTCTTGTATAGACGCTGTATATAAATGCTGTATAAAAGAATCCTATCAATGCTTTGAAGCACTTACAGTAGTTTGGACTTTAATATATCGGCAATAAAGGTAATCCCTTTCTTCTCTCTCTTTCAATCTCTCTGGCCAATTTTGAGGGCTCCGAACCAAATAAACAGTCAAGTCTCTCACCCTGCTTTCTGGGAACTTTCACTGGGTGGTTGAACGGGTTTGTTCGGGCACAGGGTTGGTTTTCAGGTAAATGAAACCGAATGATGCCTCAAAATAACACACAGGACAGATTTCTATGATGGATGCTACAGTCGCAGAAGGCCTTCAAGAGCTACGGTAAAAATGTAACGTTTGGGTGCTAGTTCTGTTCTAAACAGAACTGTGTTTGTGTCACTTAGGCCTAGATGAATTACACAACCATTGCTCAGGTTGAAGTACAAAATGTTAAAGCACTTTCATGGAAAGTCAATCTGAGGAACAAAGGGTTTCAGAGGCTTTCATGAGGCCGTTTTATTGTGTCCAAAAACACAAAATACAATTTTTCGCAATAAGACATTCAGTCATTTTAATTGTGTGGTTTAATTTCCTTTAATTCTTCTCAGTTTTCGGTTATTCTTTCTCTGGATTTAGTTTCTCTGGTACAGAAATAGCTGCTTTTGAAAATAATAGTTGCAATTGTGTCATCTCGGTCACCGCTGCAGACAAATGCGGTTTTCCCAGTCGACCATATACAGACTTTATGAAAATTAAAAAATAGTCACGAGTCTGTTTAAACACAGGGATTTGTTAATAGTAGCTTCTGTGGAGATGAAAAAATATTATATCATTTC